>NC_051230.1:31593653-31801153 GCF_015220715.1 Pygocentrus nattereri
ATGAAGCTCATGTTCAATCTTTTCTTGAATAAACTTACAAGTAAAGCACTGATTGACATTGTGTTCAAGGCCCATGTAAAGCCTTAACAAGCTGACCAGTCACTGACCTTAACAAGTCCCTGTAATAGAGTTGTAAAACTGCACTAAAGATCATGATGGATCTGAAGATGCCGAATCAACTAGTTCAGGTTGTTTATGACAAGCTAGTAATTGCAGTGTTTCAATTCCTAAAGAATCTGAATTACACCAGTATTATGTAAATGAATTACACCAGTATAGTTTTCCTGTTTTCGTTAGTCAGTGTTCTCTCACTACAATTCCCAGCATGCATTATGTAAATACATCATACCACTGGGAGTCCCTGTGGTGCCAACCAGTTTTGACCAAGACTGTTAACTTAGCCTCTGAGCTACAGGCTAATAAGTACAACCATATTTAACATCAGTGTAACATTCAGGCAACAAAGAATATCATAAAGAAAACAATGATTCTGTCTTCGCCTGGCACGAAACTGCCACACTAGTTTTTACACGTTCCATCAGAGAAAAGGAGAGGAATTGAGGTAAGGTCTGTATGTAGCCAGCTAACTGCTAATTTAACCTTTAGCCTGTCCTCCTCCTTATCTGGTGAGTCATTTCTGTAGTTTGAGATATATTATATATATATATATTGAGTTATAATGATTTGAAGACAGTAATATAAGGCATTCAGATATTCAGTAGCTATGTAGCTAACATAACTGGCTGCCCCAATGCAGTTCTATAAACTGGAAAGCCCCCAGATAGCAGACAGTTTTGGGTCGATTTTGGATTTTGTATGTGACTTTTTGTTGAAAAGCCAGAACAGAGCCAGAAACCTAACGGCTTAATACAGTTTTGCTTTGTGTCAATATTTGTGGGCAAATTCTGGCATAAATGTTGTGGATCTAAAATGTAGTTGAGCCAGATTTGTTCACTGCTCACTTTACAGGGTGTGGGTCAGATCTGAGCCAAGGACCCAGCTGTATACTGGGCCTGAACAAAGCAGGATGCGGCCCACAAGTTGGCCAGACAAATTATGCTAACTGGAATCTCACACTAGCCACTACTGTGGCCAGTATGCGTTGCTTGCTAATGACATTCCTGCTCAGTTTTGTTTCTCTGTTCATTTGTATTTCTATCCGTCCACCAAACTGCAGGAATATCTGTCCACATCAGACCCAAAATGCTAGTCTGAAACAGATGGAAACCAGAGCTTAGCGGGAGTTAGCATTTAGCAATGATTCCCTTTTCCCGCTCAAATACATCCACGGAGAACTGTAATGATAATGAAAGACGGAGAGCGCTGAGCCGGGGGGGAAATCCAATTGTACCCTGCTGTAACATGTTTAATGGGGGCCGTCTGGGTTGGTGACACGTGAGGAAGAGGATGGCGGCACTTGGCTTTTGGCGCCTTGAATGAATTAGAAGAGAAGTGAATGAATGATGTGGCTTATGCTAGCGAGAGGGCAGCTACACTCCTACCACCAGATTACCTCAGCAAAGACACTGACCATTAGCACAGCAGTAACCCTTTACTTCAACTACAGTGGAAGACTAGAACCTGCATCAATTATATTTGTTTCAATGAGCTTTGAGTAAGAAATAATTAAAATGTCTTATAGAATTAAGAGTCGAAGGGAATTTCTGGCTTAAATATAGAATTAACACAGGCTAATGAATGTAGACGTGAATGTAGCTTCCTAGCAGTAATGCTATCTATCTGCATTCGCCAGCTACCTGGAAAAAACAGCTCCAGCCTCAAATTCCTGCCCCTAAAACCCTTTGAATTTTGGAAAAGTCCCTCCCACCTTCAAGATACATCATCAGAAGGGTTTTTTCTAGTCTTTAAACTAGAAAATCTCACTAGAAACATCTAGAACCACTACAGGAGGACAGCAGGCATGTTCAACAGACGCAGTGATGGTTAGATTTGTCATTTAGGCCGAAGTGCCCCTTTAATGCTTTCGTTTGATTTGTTGTTCACATAGTTTGGCCTACTTTAAAAAATAATATATTTACATAGATAATTAAAAGTAAGTGCCAAGATGTGGTTAAACCAGACGTTCTCTCTTCCAGAGACGCCATTGTGACCAGTCTGGTGAACTGCTTGACCAGCTTTGTGTCGGGATTCGTGATTTTCACTGTTCTGGGCTACATGGCTGAGCAGAGGCATGTCAGCGTAGAGGATGTGGCCAAGAACAAAGGTAGGAACTCATGATCCACTTTTATTTCTGAACTAATGGAAAGAAATTCGGTCCTTTGAAACATAAGAGACAAAACAAGCTGTTTAATTCCTTCTATAACCACCAGGTTCTGAAACCTCAGTTACTAAACCGGATCTTTTTACTGACTGTAGGCCCAAGTCTTCTGTTTATCACCTACCCAGAAGCCATTGCAAACATGATGGGCTCCACGTTCTTCGCCATCATCTTCTTCGTGATGATGATTACGCTGGGGCTGGACAGCACGGTGTGTCCACACATACATAAATGGGTTAATACAGTGTAAAAGTCCAGCTTAGTGTACAAAAGTTAGAGACCATCCTTGACCCCTCTTATCAAGCCTCAACATAATATAATACCTTATTTAATACAATAATCTTAGAAGTTGGTTGAACTTTCTGTTTCTCACCATCTAAGTAATCCAAAGACATGGACTGTAGCATGGTCAGTCTGGGGTGGCCAGACTTCTCCTCTCACAATGGAAGGGTAAACAGAAACACCTGTAAATGTTTTCAGATCTGAAGCAAATTGATCTTCTCCTCTCTTTCAAAGATGAAAGCTTTAAGTGCTATTTATTTGATAGGGGCAGTTTTGGTGTCTAGCAGGTCTTCCAGGTGGTTGTTAGGAGTTTCATTTTCTCTGTAGCTGTTAGCAATTTTTTTGGAAATCAGTTTTGGAAACTCCTGTTTTTCACCTATTTTCATTTCACCTTTTCCTTCCTAATGCAAATGCATTATCTTATATCTAATCTCCACAGAAATATCTCTTAAAAATGAATGATTTATACTTAATGGCTGTTTTGACTGGACTTTTATACTGTAGTTTTTATTGTTTATATGATCTGTACCACACGAATGGAATTGAATCATGTTGAAATTTGAGCTTTTAGGATGCACTGACTCTCCGTCTCATGTTTGCTGTTACATGTGTGTGTTCCAGTTTGGCGGTCTGGAGGCTATAATCACCGCAGTAATGGACGAGTACCCAGACGTCCTGACTCACAGAAGAGAGCTGTTTGTGTTGGGATTGGTGGTGGTGTGCTTTTTGGGCTCTCTCAGCACCCTTACTAAAGTGAGTTCCTCATGCACTTTCAGCCTAATTTGCTAAAGCAGCTCACCTGAACCAAAATGACAAAGGAAATGCATGTGCAAGAACCAAGTACACTTAGCTGTCAGTTTCAGTTTCCATTAGCCATTTTACTGGAAACATCTTATAGGCTGGACTGTAGCCTATCAGCTGCTACCTAGTCCATTCATCTCTGATCAGTTTCTGACCAAAGGACAAATTATCCAGATATCATTTGGATGGTGATCGATTCTCAACACAGCGGAACAGCTCTTTGGTCAGAAACTGACCACTGACGAAGATCTAGGGGATGATTAACACAAACTGGGCATCAACAAACAAGCTACAGTCTAAATTACTGAAGGAAGAAGCTGTGGAGACCCAAAAAAGTGATGGTTGCGATGGTCAGTGATGGTTCCTAAAGAAGCATTCAAGGAATTGTTGGCTCCATAACTAGTTTTTTTGTGGTCACAGGGAGGTGCATATGTTGTAAAACTGCTCGAGGAGTTTGGAGTCGGTTCCTCCATAATCGCTGTGGTCTTCCTGGAGGCCACTGCCGTCTCCTGGTTCTATGGTAAGGGAAAAAAGCAACATTCGGTATGAACAGAAAACAACAGTGTGGCTAATACAGTTCAGTTTAACAGTAGAGTCATTGGGCAGTATTGCTTTTACTGTTTAGTATCATTCAGATTTATTGCAGCTAAAAACTCCACAGAATGTAAAGGTTCTACAGCAATTATACGCTCAGATCCATTTAAGGGGCACTCGGGTCAAAATCAAAAATCCAAGCATTGCTACAGCTGTTATAATTGTACCTACTATCTCTCCTGCTGTGGTGCCAAATTAGTCCTGAGAAGAAGATTTTCCAGTTTTAAGAGTAGAACAACTCTTCTGATGATGTATCTTGGAGATGGGAGGAGCTATAACTGTTTTGGGGTGGACATATGAGGACAGGCTATTTGAAATGCTGAACGTTGATTGCATAAAAGTATAAAATTGTCAATTCCATCAAAGTGTTGAGACCCCTTTAGGAAGCAACTTTAAGGATGTGGACTACATGATAGATCAATTAATGTTCCTGTGTTTTAGCTCTCAATTTACCCTATTCATTTCCTCTCAGGCATCAACAGATTCAGCAATGACATCAAAGCCATGCTGGGCTACACTCCTGGACTGTTCTGGAAGGTGTGCTGGGTGGCCATCAGCCCAGCATTTCTAGCTGTGAGTAAATATGAGTAAAATGCTGGCATTAAAATAACCCAATTTGGGTCATATCTATACTCATACCCATATTCTGGGTCACTATATTACAGAGCACACGATGGATCATGAGAATTACTCTAATATATAGTTACTTTGACCCTGAAGTGGGTTATTTTTGACTGTTTTGTCAGGCTTCTATTTTGCCTAAGAGTTTTTTTTTGTTAACTTGTCATTTTGAGTTTTAATATATTTTTTTACTAATAAAATCAATGTAACATCATCAGGTTTGCGCAAAATGTTTAATTTAAACCAAAATTCTTTTCATATTTAAGCTTTTTTTGCAAGAAAGTGGTGATGTAAATGCAGTCTAACCAAGTTTGGTTAGCGTGGTTAGCTAACATAACTCAGTTGGCAGGCTAATGTTAGCCACCTTCGATAATTATTACACAGATAATAAGGTCTATCTAAAAATGGCCTAATATCAACCCTACATGTCAAAATATAACATATAATGGGCTACAGCTACCAGTGACCCTGCAGTACGACCATAAAAACAAACACAATAGCGAGTTAGCATTAGCTAATCCTCCCAGTCCCACATCATGAGCAGAGAGAATACAGCTTATAATGTAGATCTTTTCTTGAAGTAAAACACGTATCATTATTGGTTTCACTCAACAGTAAGTAGTGAACGCCTATATTTAATGGACGTTTATCAATTCCTGTCAGCCTTCTGCCTAAAGAGAAGCAGTTTAACAGACTGAGCTGTTAGCCTGGCTCTTCACAGTGAAACGTTCAAGCAACTTCATTAAAACCTACATGAAACGAAATTGCATTATCTTAAGTGACTCACTTGAAACTGTTGTAAGCGTCTCAATTTCAGGGAACCAGTATCATGAAACTGGTCGGTAACGTGCATCGGATGACACACTGTCAAATTTAGCATGTAGCATTTACAACAGACTAGAAAATGAAACAGAAGAGACCCCCTTGATTGACTTTACGCAAGGTTGCTATTTTCTGTCAGTTTCCTGAGCCATCACAGCAAACCTGACTTTCCATTTCTGTAAACTGCCGAGTGAACTAGCCTGCTAATGGTAACGGCTGCTTGTGCCAGCGGTTATTCTTCTTTAACCTGCTGTTATCGTGAGCCACATAGCTGGATTCTGTTTCTCCTCTGTTTACGCCCCCAAATTTAACAAAAAGTTAAAAGTTCAAAAGTAAAATGTGGTAAATATGTCAATTACACTTCTCAACTTTCCTGAGAGCTTCGCCGTGTACAGCTAGCTTTATGATTTGAAAGTTAACCCATTGGCTGGGTTATCTTTGTGCCATTCACCCAAGCTAGTCCACTCAGAAAACTTCCTAAACACTGAGTAAACCTACCAAAAACCACTTATAAACTGCCCAGCTCAGTGAAAATAACCCAACCCAATAAAATCACCCAACAGGCTCAACCCAGCTTTTGGCCATTTTAGAGTGCATGCTGGGTGTTTTGTTGTGAAGTGTACATACCTGTATTTTTAACCTCGCTACCGTCGAGCCATTGACAGATATTCATCTGTTGGAGGAGTATGAACCTCCCAGGGTTAATAAGTTCCACAGATAAACAAGATAGTAAAATTTCCAGGCCACGACTTCTCATTTAGAAGCGCACAAGTGTCCACAGTTTCCTCTCCCTTCTGCCCCTCATACCACAGTAATCACATTTTTAACCCTCATCTCTGTTTGAAAATACCGCGCCACAAATGTCAGCCTCACCTCCGTAACTTAATATTCTCTTCTCCACTCCAAACATGAAAAACTCTAATCCCTGGACGAGTGATAGCTGACATTTCCCCCTGTCGAATTCTCCTTACTGCTGTTTCTTCTTCCGTGAACATGATAAATGGCCACCTTTTTCATCTCCCTGGGTGTTTGGAGCTCATATGAAGGTTGAGTTGGCGAGTTGAGGACATTTGTCACTGTCCTACCGCCAAGTTTATTTAGAGACCAAGAAATGCAACCAGTCCATAAGATCCTGCTTCTTCATAATCAGACAGGTGGAAGTGACCCTTGTATTGAATCTGCACTCCTGACTTTTTTCCTTTGCTTTCAAGATGAAAACATGACAAAACTGTTTTTTTCTAGTAATAATTTTTTAATCAAATTTTGATCATAATGAAATATCCCCTTTTCTACTTATAGGCACTCGAAACTCAACACGCTGCATAATGTCTCTGAGTAGGGAACCCTCTGTGCCTTCTAGACATATAGCCTTAAGATTTCTGTGGAATAAATAAATATATGTCTAATTTTTAGTAATTTAAAAAAAATCGTTATGCTTCTTCTGTTTGAACTCCAAGCACTGTAGTTATACTGATTTCATTGTTAAGTTTGGGAAACTCTGCCCAGCGGACAATTTTCCAATCAGGACTATTTGTTCCATGGTATGTAGGCAGAACCATCCAAGAGAGCTCTCCCATTGGCTAGGCCTTCAGGAGCTGAACTGAAGGCCTTACACAATCGATAAACCACTGAAGACAAATATTCCAGAATGTTCCAGAACTGTCTGATCGTTTGTCCTGTTTCTCATGCAGTACATCATCATCAGCTCGCTGCTGAACCCTTCGCCCCTCACGCTGTTTGACTACCGGTTTCCTGACTGGAGTATCACTGTGGGTTACATCATCGGCATCTCCTCTTTCATGTGGATTCCCATATACATGGTGTACAAACTGGTGTGGACCCCCGGCTCACTCAAACAGGTGAGCCACGTCACAGTGGACGCTCCAAAGAGCAGGTCTCTCTTAACATTCATCCAAAACACACTCGTCTGACAGCACACACTGTGTAATTTGCAATCTGCAGACATACCTCCAAAGTTCAGTCTTAGACGTTGGTTGCACTTTCTGACTCTCACCATCCAAATAATCACATTTACAAATTTAGACTTCATCCATAAAACCTCCACATCTGACATGTCAAGATTCGGTATTCTGGTGCAAATGCTGTTCATTTTTGTTTATTTCCTTTTTTTCAGCAAGAGCATTTTATATGTTTTTTTTTTTAAGTGACCCTTATTAGTCCCACAACGGGGAAATTTTCACCTCCGCATTTGACCCATCCGTGCAGTGAAACATCACATACATGCTAGTGAAGACACACACTGGGCAGTGGGCAGCCCTATCCACAGTGCCTGGGGAGCAGTTGGGAGTTAGGTGCCTTGCTCAGGGGCACCTCAGTCATGTACAGTCGGCTCAGGGGATCAAATGCTGGTTCCCTAACCTCCAGCCCATGACTGTCCGTTTTGTTTAATCAATGTATTCGTTTGTGAATGTTCCCTCACTACAATACCAACATTCCTCAAATATGGCTTACAACCTTTGTGAATCCATACCAGTCCTAGCGTTAATGTATCAGTTATCTTGGTTAACAAGGCGCATAATTTCTGGAACTGAACTGAATAACATTATATTTGAAATAATCTAATCTCAGTTTCAAATCTCGGTGCCATTTGTTGTTCATGTGTTGCTTTTCCTGCCTTCCAATTTTCAGCGTCTGGCTGTTTGCCTGCGGCCCGAGAGAACACTGCCAGACATTCACACGGACACTCTTGGACTGACTCCTGTACCTTAGGCCCGGCCCAAGACACACTGGAACCAAACAAGATCAACACATGAAAGAGGAAACATAGAGTCCTCTGATTAAAGAAGCAATAAGTAGCATCCTTTGTCCGACTTAACAGCTGCAATATTCGCCAAGGTGTACGGTCAGGAAACAGGAACCGGGCAGGGGGTTACTTTCAAATTTGGGCCAAACAACCAAGGAAGACTTTCACATTACAGTGTCATTCAGCAGATTTTATTTTTCTAACAAAGATCAAGTTCATACAACAGGAGGAATCTCTGCCAACATACTAAATTCTGTGCTCGTTAGCACTGGGCTACATTCATTTAGGTTCACATTTCATTGCGCATTGGGAAATGCTACTTATTGCTCCTTCAGCTTTAACATCACTTGACGATTTGGGCGGACAAATCGCCGCTGCGGTCCATGCAAATGTTCAACCAAATCGGCGTTGAGTAATTTTTTTGAAACTAGTATGTGGAATAATAAAGTTAGCTATAAAACAGTTGGGCCAAAAAGCTTTGGAAACTGCTAAATGGTTGATGTCTCTTATTATTTGTTTACTATTAAAGAGTTTAGTCATTTTTTTCATAATCGAGTTTGGTCAGTGTAACATCAAGAATGGAAAGCTAGTGAGAATCATGCACATGAGAATACCTCACGAGAATCTCAGCTAAGGAGAAGAGAAGCCATGCGCTTCTCGGAAGGTTCTGGAGAATTTCCGGTGTGTTCTGCCTTAACTCTGCCTGAATATTGTTAGCTATTCTATGTCAAAACATCTTCGTAATCATCTGTATTGGTAGTGTGCCTCTGGGGAACTAACACTTTAAGAAGACTGTTTTAAAAAAGAATTCTTAACTCCCTGACGAGACTTGAGCGTCACACCTATAGCCGAGTGTACTTCTTCCTTTCGTTCTGTTTTTTGGAAAAAACAACAGCTGGGGATGTTTCCAGGTTCGCTATGAATGTTCGATTCTGATGAGAAACGCGTTCTTCGTATAATATGTACGGTATCGTAAAGTTGTGACAGAGAGTGTTGCTTGTATAAATGTCTGAAGTAACAATAAAGATAAACTACTTAAGCTAATTTTGTGAAAAATGCTATTTTTTTCCCTCAGAATGATAAACGGATAAACCAAATGTGTGAATACAGTGGATTATTTTCAAACCGTCACCCAACAAATGTCAAGCCATCTATCTAAAAATCCGTGAAATGTAAGTAGTGCTGATAACTGGTAGAGAGGAGCTGGTTAGCGTTAGCTTAGCGAGCATAACAGCTCTGTTCACCACAGAACGCGTTAAATTCTGTCTAACTGAAGCGCCGACACAAGTTTAGATGATTCAGATCTAAAGGAGTGAAGCGGAGAAACTGGTGCTGAAGGGACTGAAAGGTGGAATTAAACCTGTTCTGTGGTGTTTGGATCAGCTAACTTAGCATTAGCAGCTCAACAGAGTCACAACGTGACACAGTTAGCAAAATTTGTCTGGCCTACTGGTGGGCCACAGCCTTGCTTTGTTCTGGCCCAATATACGGCTGGGTCTTCAGCCCAGATCTGGCCCACACACTATATAGTGAGTACAACTAAAGAATATGGCCCAAATTTGGCCCCAGTCTGGCCCAACTACATTGTTTTTCCACAATTTTCACACCATTGTCCCACGAATGTAGACACATGACGAAATCGAATGAAGCTGTCCAGGATCTGGCCCTGTTCAGCCCCGCATGCCTAGCATTTACCTGGTAGTCAACCAACACTCACATAGGAAAGCCAGAATTGGGCCAAAACTGCCTGATATCTAGGACGGAGAGACAACAGTGTCCCAGTTAATCTGATAACAAAGAAAAGTATTTTATTTGATTAAAATAATTACAAATATCTACATCACGTGCCACTAGTGGGCTTAGCATAGCGAGCAGGCTAGAAACAAGAGCGTGCCACAACTGAAGTGTATCTGATATAATGTATAATGTACAAAATAATGTCTGGGAGAATAAAGGTGGAGTGACTGGTGTTGGAGTGACAGAAATCTTTAAGTGACCCTGTTCTGTGGTCTTTGGGACCGCAACTTTTTGGCTAAGCTAATAGTAGCTTATTTAGCACATCAAGTGTGCCGCACAGCACAGCACAGGCCTGGTTTCAGCTACCAGATGCTAAAACGAGCCCAGTTTAGAGGAAATCTGAGAGCGCAGAGTCGAATGACTGGCTTTGGAGTAAAAACTGAAGTCAGATAATCAGACGTGTTCTGCGGTGAGTGTAGCTCTTAGCCATCTATCAGCCATAGTTTCTCTTAGCACTGTTTAGCTAGCTTAACGCCTAAGTGCTTAAAAATTGTATTCACAAGCCTAAAATATGTTTTGTGAATTACATTATTGCATTTTGACCTTGTCTAATGAGTTTATTAGCACTCTTGGCCCACATTTTGTGTACATCATAACAATTAGCTTGCGAGTTTGGCCGAAGTTGAAGCTACATTGGCTAAGGTTTGGCTAAAGTCTGTGCCAAACTTGACCAGACTAAGTGATTCATTGAAAAGTCATTACTCCGTGACTTCTTAGCACTATTCATTTATTCACTGTTGTGTAAAATGTAATTTCTGCCTGTTTTGGAAGGCCGTCAGTTGAAATATGCACATCCTCTTTAATATTGTTGCCTGATTTACAAAAGCAGAGCTAGATTTTTTAATTGGTGGATTTTGAGCAATGCTGCTAATTAGGAGAGAGGAGCTTGTTAGCATTAGCTTAGCTAGCATAAGAGCTCTGCATGGGTTCAGTTCTGGCTAACTAAAGCCCCGACACAAGTTTAAATGATTCACATTTATGGGAGTGAAGTGGAGAAACAGGTGCTGAAGCGACTGAAAGGTGAAATCAAACCTGTTCTGTGGTGTTTGGATCGGCTAACTTAGCATTAGCAGCTCAACAGAGTCACAACATTTCACACACAGAGAGCAGTGTCCCAGTTAATCTGATTACAGAGAAAAATATTTTATTTGACTACATTAATTAAAAATATCCAAGTACATTGACACTACTGGGCTTGCAGAAAGTTCCTCCAGCCATTTAAACACCTTTTTTATTTGCAAAAATGGCTGTACTTCTAATAATAATACTGCTTATTGGCTTAGCTATAAAAAAGCTTCCTTTGTTTGTTTTTTGGTAGGACGCTGTTTGTAGTTCATCATTAACGGCTTTTGAAGAGTTCCTCCGCTTCGAAATCTGGTTGAAAACAAATGCTGTGTTCTAGATAGCTTCGCTACCCCCTCAAAGCACCCTCTGTAAGACATTTCTGCTAGTGGTTCCACTTTTCAGTAGAGGCCTAGGTTGCGCTCGCTAGGCGCTTCAATGCTGTCCTTTAATCACAACGTTGATTTGCATCGGGCTGAGAAGCGCATTGTGTCAAGCGCTTAAATGAGATGTTTTATTAAAGACTGCGGCCATCGCCAGGCCCCCCGTTGCACCAGCCTCAGGTATGGGGGTCAGGCAATATGAAAGAGACCATGCTAGTCCATATTCAGCCACTTCTACAGGAACAACAGAATGGATCAAAGGCTTCGGAGGTGGGGAGGGGTTGTTGCGTTGGTGGATTTCAGGTTCAGAGATGGGGGGGGGTTGGCACACAAAAGAGAGACAAGCTCAATACCCTTTCTGTTAATTACCACCACAATGAGCAGAGTGGTGGTCCGCACGGTGTGGGGAGCGAATCAGGCTGGATGGAGAAGGAAGGACGATACGGGGGCTAACAGAGGGGACAGACAGCCTGGGAAGGGGAACAAAGAAGTGGTAACAAGGTCAAGGAACTGAAACTTCTTAGTAGTGTTTGAATGATGGATGTGAAATACAACAGGTGAGGAAAGTGTGAGGGGAATGAAAAATGCCCACTATTCTTATACAGCCATCGCAGAAAAGCAGGTTAGTGGGCACTTTGGGAGTGAAGACCACCTCAACACTACATCACTGACTTTCTGGAGAGAAGGTGCCAGTTTAAAGGACCCATTTCATGGAAAACTGAATTTTCCCTGCTTTTTTGAAATAAGAGTTTGATGTAAAATAAAATTATTGGAGGTTCAGAAAACAAATCCAAATACGGAAACCAAGCAGCAAAAGATGTTGTATCATGATGATTTATGATGTCATAAGTTCTATGGATTGTTTTTTTGGACTCCTTTTGCATATAGTATAAAGGCCAGTCAATCAGAATAGTGGTTACATACATCAAAAAATGAATTATTAAACTACACAATTAATAATTAAACTACACAAATGTTGTAAGTGGAGCTTTGAGAAAGCAAGAAAAATATAGAATATGAACCTTTAAATTAGATTTCATGGAAATCTATGTAAAATTGAGCACTGGACTAGGTATCAATACCAAAGCCAAAAGGTGTCTCTGGACCCAGTGTTGGTTAATCCCACTGTAATCACAGGAAAACAGTCAGCAAGGTTTTAAATAATATTTTTTATTGTGGGCCTAAAACTATACGACACAAACGTTATGGCCACAGAAATTCAGAGACTCAATATCTCACAGTTATGACTTAGCATGTCATAATTAGGATTTACAATTTCATAATTGTGATTTACTATCTCGTAATAAGTCTTATAATCACGACTTAATATCTCATGATAATGACTGTCATAATTATGACTTGATATCTCGTAATTATGACATAGCATGTCATTATTATGACTTGCTATCTATAATGAGTTTCTCTCTCATAATAATGACTTACCTTCTAAGTCACAATTATGAGATACCAAGTCATAACGATGAGATGCTAAGTCACAAATATGAGATACCAAGTCAGAACGATGAGATACTAAGTCACAATTATGAGATACCAAGTCATAATGATGAGATACTAAGTCACAATTATGAGATACCAAGTCATAATGATGAGATGCTAAGTCACAATTATGAGATACCAAGTCATAATGATGAGATACTAAGTTGCAATTATGAGATACCAAATCATAACGATGAGATACTAAGTCACAATTATGAGATACCAAGTCACAATGATGAGATGCTAAGTTGCAATTATGAGATACCAAGTCATAACGATGAGATACTAAGTCACAATTATGAGATACCAAGTCATAACGATGAGATGCTAAGTCACAATTATGAGATACCAAGTCACAATGGTGAGATTCTAAGTCACAATTATGAGATACCAAGTCATAACGACAAGATGCTAAGTCACAATTATGAGATACCAAGTCATAACGATGAGATACTAAGTCACAATTATGAGATACCAAGTCATAACGATGAGATGCTAAGTCACAATTATGAGATACCAAGTCACAATGGTGAGATGCTAAGTCACAATTATGAGATACGAAGTCATAACGACAAGATGCTAAGTCACAATTATGAGATACCAAATCATAACGATGAGATCCTAAGTCACAATTATGAGATACCAAGTCACAATGGTGAGATGCTAAGTCACAATTATGAGATACCAAGTCATAACGACAAGATGCTACATCACAATTATGAGATACCAGATCATAACGATGAGATACTAAGTCACAATTATGAGATACGAACGGGCGTTCATGCATAACATTTCTGAAGCCTGCAGAGGAGAATTATGGGGGAAAAAACACTTTTACACAAAAATAACAAACTGTAAACAAAGCCGGCGGCGCTAGGACCCCACACAGCAGGGCTGATGCAGTGCGCATGCGCAGAGCCTCTTCCAGCCCTACTCCTGAACCCTAGCGCTGCGATGGCGGAGCGGCTGCTTCTTTCTGCCTTTGCCGGCTTCGTTTCGCTCTGCGCGTCTGTTTCCGCTCAACCGGGCGAGTTTAAAAGCAACGAAAGACCCTATGAGGTGCTGCAGAGTCAGAACTTAGGTAAGACACCTTTAAACGGGGGACACTGCAGGGCTGACGTCGAAATGTCCGTTCCACCTTAAATGGTGCTGCAGTTGCTGCGCCGTTTAAGGTGGAACGGAGAGGTCCATTGAGAAGCTTCAGCTCCGTGATCTTCCTGTGGACGCAGGCTGGTTTCTCCAACCACACAAAGCTTCCTGAGGCCTTACTGGCAGCTGGTGGCAGGTGTAGACAGTGGGAGATGGTGTGCAGGCCAGGGGTCATCAGCCCTGCTTCTGGACATCTGCAGAGCTTGATGATGATGATGTAACCCCTTTGTCCTCTGCACCTGATCCCAGCTGATGACCGCCTTCAAAAGGCCTTCAAGTGATTGAGATTTGTCTGATGTCCAGGAGGAGGGTGGGCGTCCGCTGGTCTGGCGTCCACTTTATTAGAAGCATCATCTACCTGGCAGCTCCACTCAGTGACCATCCTGTAGTCCACCTCCCTTATAGGTCCACAGTTACAGGCTGCGGCTCATCTGTAATAATTTATTGAAGTTAATTAGTAAATATATTGGGTTTTTTAATACTGCACATTTTGTAAGTTGCTCTGGATCCAAAAGAAATAGATGAGTGTAAACGTCAGCCGCCCTCTGCCGGCGGTCAGCCCCTGACCACTGCTTTGGTTGGAAGCCCATTTTTGCCAGTCAGAGCGGGAAAAAAATCATCTTTATTTCTGGCAGCAAAACTATAACTTAATATGTTGAAATTATGACTTAATTATTTCAGATTTTGATATTTTATCAAAATAATGCTTATTATCATATTTCAAAGAAAGGAAAGGATCACTTGAGAGGATAATACAAAATACTTAGATTTTAGTATCTATTGCTAAATATTAATACGAAGTACTAAAATTTCAAGAAAATAAATTAGTATTTTAAGATACTAATTAACATTTTAAACAGAAAAAGAATTGCCTGTGTTTTTCTGCTGTTTCTTCTTTAGACTTAGTACATTTCGTTGAAATCTGGACTTTCCCTAAATATTATCACAGTATCTCAAATTAATTACATACTTACGTGAAATATTTTCCTAAAATTTTGAAATAATGATTTATTAAATGGAAATATTGAGCTAGTGTCTTAAACTTGAGATTCTAAGGTACTGTGCCAAAATAACAAGTTTTTTTTTTTTAAGTCATTTTTACAAGATACTAAGTCATTATTTTGACATAATAAGTCACTGTTTAGTTATTTCTGGAAGCAGTACGTCAGAAATACTGACTCAGTGTCTTAAAATACTTTTTTCAAATATGGACTTAGTACCTAAAAATAAAGACTTTTCTTGAAATACTAATTTAAGATGAAAATAATAATAATTTTTCAGGACTTCACGATGCTGGGTAAAAATCAGAAATGTGAAACAATTCAGTTTCAACAGGGAGAGTAATTATTCTGGGATAGTAAGTGGTTGTTATGAGATATTAACTCATCATTTTGACAGAAGAAGTCAGTATTTAGAGAAAAGTCTGTTATTTCTGGCTGCAGGGTGTCAGTATATTGGCTTGGTGTTTGAAATAATGACTTAAAATGTTGACTTTTTTTTAAAATGTGAAGTTTGAAATGATTTTTTTCCAGATTTTGACAGACTTATAATATAAAATAATGAGTTATTTTAAATAACGACATTTTAAGACGGATCATTATTACAGCATGCAAAGTTAATATTTTGCGAAAACAAGTCGTTATTTCGAGATGCTAAATCTGTATTTTGACGCAGCGCTGCCAGAAACAGAGAAAGAGAAAAGAACGTGGGCGTTTTTAATCTGGGTGGTGGGCTTTTCTCAGCACGGCAGAGACCCTGACGCAGTAGTGCTGACAGATTGTGCTGCTCGTCTGTAGTAAAGTGTGTGACAGACTGTGCGATAATCCAGGCTCGCCCTCTCTCTCAGTGCTGTTGGTCAGCGTCCTGTCCGCCCTGCTGCTGGCCATGCTGATCATGGCGGTGTGCGTCTACAAGCCCCTACGGAGACGGTGAGAGAGGGGCCGGGATGGACCGATCAGCGGGACCACCGAACCCAGGACCATAAAGACGTCCCTCTGCGGGAACACGACACGGATGCACCGTCAATCAATGCCTGCTGTTTGTTTACACTTTAGAAGGACCGAAACTTTTCTTCAGGCTAGCTTTGCAGGGTTTCTCGGTCTGGTCTTTGGAGATGGTCCACATTTCTGCTCCCACTACCGGTGATTCAGTGAAAAAATGAGGGCTACAGACCGGATTGAGAGCAGCATGTTCTGCATCACCCCACGTTGTTGGTCTTTTCCACCATTAAGTTGTAGACTACTGAATCAGTTCTGCTGTCTGGTGTATTTCGAAAGCTGCTACGTTATTTTTACAGCGTATTACCTGCACTTTGATTTTGTTCGATTCTCCTTTTGAATGTCGTTTGTAGTATTTATTGTCAGATGTTTATTTGATGATTTGTAGGGATTTTGATATGTGGAATAAATTCCTTTCCAAAGCCTCAGACTTTTAGTCCGTCACTGGAAAATGTAAGGAATGCAAGCAGTGTGTGAGGTTACTATCAGTGCAGCCGTCGTTTTTTCCCAAATCTCTGTGTGATTAAATGGCAGAGATGTAGGCCGAGTCGTTCTGGGTGGTTTGGTGTGAAACGCTCTGTTCTGGACAAACTTACCGAGTCAGTATCATTCACAGTGGTGGTGATGGGAACCAGACGTCCAGTCTCTGAAGACTCCCTCGCAGAAAGTTCCTACATGTGAATTCACGGCCTGATGACTGAGACACTGCTTCATGATAGGTTTGGCTTGTGTTTTAATGAGTGTATTTTAAAACCCATTTATGGTGGAGGGATACGTGCAGGGCACTGTGAGGCAAACTAGTCCACAAAGAAAACCCTTTATTTATTTATTCACTTTTTTGTGAATAAAATTTTCCATTACTTTTTCATCATCAACATCACATATAAAACTTGAGAGACTGGTGTAGGTTCTCTGGTGGTTCTGGATAGTAAATAAAATGTCTATATCTGTGCTGTTAGTCATGGTGACACCTGGTTCCCATCACCACCACTGTAGAGACTCTGATGTCTTTACAATCAACCATTTCACACCAAACCGCTCTGAATGACTCTGTTTACATCTCAACCACTGAATTATGAAGAATTCTTTTTAAAAATAGTGGAATATTTTACCGAGTGTTTCTAACTACCTGACTCAACTCAAGTACAGGAGTGCTGAATGGAGGCCTATACCCCACAAATTAGCATGGTGCTAATCTAAATCACCAGAGACTCGCCTCAAAGTGTGTGGATTACAGTCATTCAGCATCTCTGACCGACTCGCCGATGTGGTTTATCATCTATAAACATGATCAGAATTATAGAGGAAGTTCAGACTTGAAGGCGCTAGCACTGTTTTTAGCTTCGGGGACCTACGTTTTGGGGCTAAACTGTACAAATTGGCTTTCCGATCACTTGAAACGTTTGAAACCATAAAATATCTGTTAGTGCAGTTTATTTAGACCAAACAGGTTGGTGCTATTTTGAGCTCATCTTCTTTTCCACAGGCTGTTCCTGTTGTCTTCCCTGCTAGCCTGTTTATGAGCGCTCACTCCTCAGCACCTAGCGATGCATTAGTGTAGCCTGAAGAGCCCTCCTGCTAATCTAGCACCCCTACTCTCATTAAAACGCAGAGGGTCTTCTTAGAGTCTCCTTAACCCACAGCCATGACAACAGAGTGTGTGGATGGACTCGGTCCCACAAAGTTGTGAAGAAGCTAATGTGGACCAGAGGCCCACCTGAAGACGACAGATGCTATAATGCTATAAGTAGCCAGCGTCTGGCTACATTTAGCCAGTTACAGGCTGACGTCTTTACAGTGGTGGTGATGGGAACCAGGCGTCCCAATGACTACAACACGGATACAGACGTTTTATTCACTATCCAGAACCACCAGAGAACCCACGTGGGTCTTCTGAGTTTGTATATGTAACAGTGATGATGGTAAAACTGGAGAATCTGATTTTTTTTTCTTTTTTTTCTGTTTTTTGGGGACTATTTTGCCTCTGAACACCCTCCGGGTACCCCTCCACCATTGATGGATAAAAACAACCCTGATTAAAAAAAAGGATAGAAGACCACTGTTGACCCACTGGAGGCAGAGCTGGTGGTCTACCAGTGGTTAAGCAGAGTAATAGGCAAAACTTGGCTCATTTTCCACTTAGAGTCCAGTTTACTGACTTTTCCTTCCTTCTTATCTTTAGTTACACTTTGTAAATCAGTTTTATAAGTAATTTTAATTGAACACAGGATCTATAAAAAGCCATTTTTTCCTCAGTTTTTTAGAATATTTGTCTATAAGTTTATTTTCTAAAATAAAAGTCTCTGTACATTGAAAATCTGTTTGAGGAGATTCAAAACTAGGTACAAGCTGTTTGGAGGACAGTAATCTGGGTGGTCCAAGGGTTGGACCACCAATGGCAACCAGTCACTGGGGTGCTGACCTTTGCAAACCAGCGGACCGGGAATAAAAGTAATTTAGTTGCAAACACAGATAAAATGAATCTCATATAATGCTAAAACTCTCCATCCCCACGGGTACCAAGTCATTTGTTATAAGCTGTCAAGTCATTTAAACGTATCTAAAATGACTGCGACATCTGTAGGACGTCAAGAATGCAGTGCGGCTAAAATTACAATCCAGAATGGAGTATCTAATAAAATGAGAATAACATGTTATTAAACATGAAGTTTTAAGAAAATATATCTAGAATCTGTTAGAATATCTATTAGAATAAAATGAGAAAATGTATATTATATTAATACCTATATTAACACCTAGAACGAGGTTCTAATGAAATTTATTTTTAGAATGAAATTGTAATAAAACTTAAATTATTTTGAACTGAATGTCCAACATGAATTTCTACTAAAAATGAGTATTCAGAATGAAGTTATAAAATGAATATCTAGATTCACGATTCAGAATAAATTAATATTCAGAACACAGAGTATTTCAAAAACGCAGATCAAATCTCGAGGCAGGTAAATGGAGATGCTGCCATGAGGAGTGAACGTGGCTGCTCCTGGAGAGGCGGAGGCGGAGGTGGAGCTGAGCACAGAGGTCTGTCAGGAATACCTGGTGTTCGGGAAGGCCGCGCAGGAAGAATTGAACGCCTTGCTGCCAGAGGAGCTGAGAGGGCATGGAAAAGCCACCTGCCCTGGTTCAGCCTCTCCAATGGAGACGATGCCCACAGAGCAGGTGCTTGGTGGTCCACTGGGGTCAGAGGAGGACACCACACCCAGAGCGCGGTACACCGAGGAGCCACAATGCCAAGGATGTAGCCCAGAGAGAGAACTGGGGTGTGGGCTGTCCGGCACAGTGGACAGGTTGGGACGGTGAACATGCCAGGACTCCATTCAGTCCAGGGGCTTGTTTAGCCTGTGTTGGTTGCCGGGACGGCCAACCTTTGGTGGGGGGCTGTGTGGCGTCTGCCACAGGCTGTGCTGCCGTGAGGAGCGTAGGGGGTGTGGCCATTCAAAGTGGCTCTCAGGAGGTGCAGCGCTCTCAATTGAAGAAGGATATTTGTAGTGGCAGTTGCTGTTGGAGATGTTATTAGTGGAGGTTATAGTTATTATTGTAATTGTGACCACAGAGGGTGGGTTTAGCATGTGTTGGAAGTGTCTAGGCTCTTCGTATGTAACGTCCTCCCTTGACTGGTTCTCATGTTTGGTGTATTTTCAAGTGAACCATTATAAGTGATCATTAAATAAAATGACAGCGGTTATTAATGTGAAAAATGACTGTAACCCTTTGTACGTTAAGTATAAGCTCCACACTCCATGTCTCTGTCAGGTTTCCACATTGGGTAAACTGGTAGCCTGCCTGTATAGGGCACGTGTGTAGGTCTGATGGATCTAACCAGATCTGAGCTTCTATTCACAAGCCTGTGTCCTCCTACACAGCACTGACCATACCTGCCTGAATCATAGTCATCTTCCTGCGATCTGATTGGATTAAGAGGCCCGGCTCCCGGCTCCTGACTGGTCAGGACAAACTCTGGGGTTTGAGTGCAGCTGTGTGGAGAACAGAAGCAGCCAGAGCTGATCTGATAATCCGGTATCTGCTGGTGTGGCTGCGCTTCTGGGAAAAAGAATGAAGAATGATGTCCAGCTCACGGCACCAGCAGACGGATGAGTGAGAGAGAGTGTGAATGGGAGAGGTGCTTTTGTGTTGTCACGTCACCACCTGTTGGCTGAAGTGAGAAGCGCAGCATGAAAAGAAAAACGGGCATTCAGCAACACAGACTGGCGTCCTGCTCTTGGTCCTGGAGGGACGCACGTTTTTACGGAGCTCCTAAGGTGTCATGAATTTAACAATATAGTAATTCACGGGCTCAGTATAGTAAATTGTCACCTTAATACAGTAAACTAAATATTGTAAAGTTTGGCCTTAGTATAAAAATTGTGGCCTCAATATGGTAATTTGTGGCATTGGTATGGTAAACTGTTACCTCAGTATAGTAATTTGTGGCCACGCGTTATTAAAAAATAATCACCATGTCACGGTAGGAGCTCTGTTTGTGGCTTAGGATCAAAAATAAAAACTAGTTTCTTTCTTTTAGTCTTGAAGGGCCACACCTACACTGTTCTTTCAAAAGTTTGGGGACACCTCTCCTTTTGAAATCTGAATTTTCTTGCTCACTTTTTAATCAAGTAAGAAACAAAGTCAATTTGCCAATGTTGGGTAGCATTCAGCAGCTCTGTGCTAACACTGTGGGTATATTCAGCTTCATGTTCATCAGCGTGTCTTTGTTGGTATGAAAAACTACTGTTAAAAGCACATATTGAAACTCTTTTGGGCCCCAAGGACCTGCGATTTTAACGCTACTTTACTTTTTACCTTTTAATCTTTAATCATTCAGGGCGGTTTGGTGTGAAACGCTCTGTTCTAGAGAAACTTAGAGTCAGAATTGTTCACAGTGGTGGTGATGGGAACCAGACGTCCACCTCTACAAACTCCTTCACAGAAAGTTCCTACATGAAATGGTTATGAATTCACTGCATGTCTAATACGAGTGTTTTGAGACTAAAACGTGATTTTTAACCCATTCACGATGGAGAGGAACACATGAGGCGAAACAGTCCCTAAAGAAAACGTAGTTTTCCGATCTACCTTGAGTAGATCTACATAAAGAACCGACAGAAGAACCTGGAAAAGACAAGATCCTGAAGTGCCAACCGTTCCAGATTTAGAAGCTTCAGAAAAGAGCCGTGAGTTAAGTCATATAAAGTGCTTTTATTTAACTGAAAACATTTTTTTCCCCTCAAACAGACATCACAGTTTACAAATGCCTTCTGGATTTCTTCAGCAAGATTAGATTTTACCATGTTCTCAGTTCAAACAGGACAGTTATTTGAAAACAATTAGCTTTTGCTCACCCTGATATGGCGAAGCTCATTAGGCCATTTGGCAATTAGTTCCTTGAAAGTTAGCGAGAGAGACCCAAGAAAACACCAGATATAAAAGGTCTGCTTCAGAATAATTGGACTCGAATGCTGCCTATGCCCTGTCGTTTATCTTCCATCACAGCCATCCTGTCATTTGTTGTTTATGTAGCCTACGTACAGTATAAGATCAAAAAACAATTAAGTTATAAAATGAGCCACAAACTGGAAATGTTCACTCGCAATGCTGTAGGTTTGGTCTGTTGCACTAAGAGCAGCTACAATATCAGTAAAAGTTGTGCAGCGAATTGGATCGATATCATCGCATGTAAAATTTCTTATGAAAGCAACTGCTTTATTAAAAAACCAAAACCTGGTGACGGACGATGGAAGCTGAGCCCTAACTCCACTTGCCAGACACCTTCAGAGGCTAATTAGGCCATATAACCCAAACAAAGCCTCGCCCTCAACAGAAACCAGACAAAACATTTTTTTGCGTTGGCTGCTTTTGAGCTAGAAGCTGAAGGAAAGCACCTCTACAGGGCAGAGTAAGCCTCGTTTCGGAATACCACAGAACAAGCTCGCCCGCATTCTCCACCTTCTTCACCATCCTGCTGAACCTACAGCAGTTCAAACCACCGGTCAGAACTTAAAGCCACAGCTGGGGGAATAATTCGAGTCGCAGTTTTCTGCCATTAGCCAAAATGTGGCTGACCAGCCAAGATGTATTTGGTGTCGAGTAGTTTTGCCATATGAGCTACGAGGCTAATGCTATGGACATATTTGAAATTATTTGAGCTGAGTATAATTATTCCCCACAGTTCTAACATTTCACAATATGTTTATGCTGCAACAAACAATTGGGCTCATTCACCAGTATCTTCCCAAGCTTGTTCTTAAATTTATTCTTGAGAAAAGTCCTAAGGAATAGTCTACATCAGATTCAGACGTGTTCTTAAAGCAAAGAACTGTTCACTCCTTTGTGCTCTTGAGTGTGTGTAGATTCTGTTTTGGATGTCAGAACCTTTGTGAAAACCACGCAAGTAGGTTTTAAGAAAAAAATTCTTCTTAAGAATGGATGGTGAATGAGGCCCTTTGTGAATTTGGAGCATTACTGTCAAATGGGTTTAGACAAATGCACTTAAAAAAAAAACAAAACCAAACAAAGAAACAAAACAAAAAAAAACCCAAATCTGTGTCAGGTGCTACAACACCAACACCAAGCTAGAGGGCGGCGGTGAGAGACATCTGTCTATTTGAGCTTCAGCTGTTTCTGTTGTCTATTGTGAGCTACTCAAGTATCGAAGGCGAGGAAGCAACCTAGCCAAATTTGACATTTTTTGGCTTGGATCAAAATCACAAAAAAAAAAAAAAAAAATCACAGTTATTCATCTCACCACTAATCATTACCTAAAACATTGCGATCGTGATTGGCTGGAAGCTCAACAACTAGCCTCATAGCTTCTAATGCCAAACTTGCCTTGACTGATCAACTGCAACTGGGGTCCACTTTTTGAATACTCAAGCTGTGCTATAAAGGTTCCTCTCCGTGTCCCATAGCTGTGGTGCCGATAGCTGGAGAGCAGAAAACGAGGCAAGGACAAAAAGCTTGAGGCCTACTTGCATCACTAAGTCTACGGTAGAAGAGTCTCGAGCAGGACGAAGGCTCGTCTTTCACAGTGAGGAGGCACGGTGGTTTTAGTATTGCTTTCGGAGTTGAGGTGCTCTCGTCTGAAGCTGTCTGACGACACCCACACGAACGGGGTCGGATATGTGGAAGCCTTCGGCCTAGGGCCATCCAACGCTCGTCCTGGAGACTGACCGCCCTGCAGAGTGAAGTCCCAAATCCAGTGCAGTGTATCTGTGTAAAAGGGGCTGGACAGTATTAACATTTGTTAGCTTATATCACAGTATTGGTCTCTGCAATACTGACATGTTTTTGCAATATGTAGGTGTTTGGAAGTGACCACTCCATGGTGGTAGATATCTAAGTGCATAAATCTAAGTGGGTAGTGGGTAACACCTGTCCTCTACACTGTGGACTGGCGTTCAATCCCCGGGCTGGGCAAGCACCCTACACTACACCGATCTTGGGCTAGACTCCTAATGCTGCCTTTGCCTACCTGTGTACAACGGTCAAAGTGCTAGTCGCTCTGGATAAGAGCATCTGCCGAATGCCGTAAATGTAAATGTACAGGGATGACCAATACAAGGTTCTGATGACTCTTAAGATCCATTCTGTCCAAACACCTCTGGCTTCCACAACCTTCATTAGCTGGATCAGGTGAGTAAGATTGGAACTGACCAGTAAAACCACAGTAATGGACTGGACTTAACCTCTGCAGGGCGGTAGATCTCTAATTAACTTGACTCCATTTTCCAAGCATGGGGAACCAAGACCATCGATACTTGACAGAACATTCTGTTCTCAACTGCAGTGCCCTGTACATGCCCCGCCCACAAATGTGTTTTCATAGCATTCTTTGTGAGGTTGGACAAGCTTTACACAACGCTGGCAGAAATCTCATTCAGCCTAACGAGAAACAGTTTAGATCACAATACCTACCTTTACATTGGGTTGTGTTCTCTTTAGACTAAATGATCAACTCTACATGTAGGTATTGTGATATAATCCGAGTCTGTTCTACGGTTTCTCATTACTAAAGCAACCTAACATCAGTTCTGAAAGCATGCATTTGTGGGCGGAGACTTGAAAGGACATTACCGAACACTTTTTCAGGAACCAAGAAGAACCCTGAGATACTGTGATGATAGGAAAGCTCATGATAAAACCAAACAGGCCTTACTTTTACAGTTCTGCTACTCAAACCACAAATATAAACACCCAGAACACACACACACACACACGAGATTTGGCCTTTCAGGGACACATACGAACACACACTCTTATCAACATAATCTCAAAGAAACAGCTCAGAACACACACATACGCACACACACACCCACACACACCAGATTTGGCCTTTCATGGACACATACGAACACACACTCTTATCAACATAATCTCAAAGAAGCAGCTCAGACCTCCTCTCAGAATCTCGAGAGGCCGAAAAAGAGTTATCCTTAGAAGACCCAGTAAATCTTTAAAAAATAAGCTTCTGTGATCATCAGATATGAGTTAAGGGAACCATGTACTTAAATTTGAGGCTGAGAAAGGAGTTTCTTCCTTAACGAAACTTAGACTAAAACACGCAGGCGTACGCGAGTGAGTGGCAGAGTGCGAAGTGGCTGGCTGCATCGGAACTTGAGTGCAGACGAAGAGATCTGAGGTTTATGGCAAAGATGGGAAACGGACTCTCCCTCTAGTCCTTCCCCGTCTCCTCGTCCTCTCATTTCTCCGTCAGCGAAAGCTGCAGAATCCTCTCCAGCTCCTCCTCCTCTTCTCTCCGCCTCTTATCCTCCTCCTCCTGAGCGCGGGTGGACAGCTCTATGGCCAGCCGCAGGTCCGAGTCTGGGCTGGAGACGGAGCCTGAGCTGGTGGGCGTGGTGTCCAGGTCTGGGACGCCTTCCGAGACGGTCCTGCAGGGATGAACGTGGGGTTAAAACGGAGTTTCTGAATTTCACATGCATAAAAATAAAAGGATGCGACACTCACCCGTCACTGAGGCTGTTCACCATGCTTTGTGTCAGAATTCCATTAGAATCACCCCAAGAGTCCTAGAAAAAGAGAACAAAAACATCAGACACAGATGGTTCTTCAAGGGTTCTTTAGTAAAGAAAATGGTACTATACTGAACCATGACCACTCAAAGAATCCTTTGCATGATTCAGATTGAGAATGTGCTGTTCTACATGGAACCTTTTTGAAAAGGGTTCTATGCATCACCAAAAAGGGCTATTCTATTGTTACGTCATGCCTGTTAGAATGACAGAAAATAAAACCATTCTCTTTACCAAAGAAGAACATTTTAAGAGTGCAAAGTATTAATTATCAAAATCAAACATTTTCTCTGTGAATCAATTGAAAGAATTTTGCTCAAATGATGCCGTTCCATTTCCTTACATCTGTATTTGTGGCAAATAACTCGCACGACTACTTTGGTACACTAGGTGACGCTGTGCGCCTTTTACTCATTAGACGAGAAGAAGTCTTGCTATTCACTTGCAACATCAGGGTTATCATCAGTAACAAAAACTATTACTAATCTGAGTAAAAAAACTTTTATAGCATAAAAACATGCCATAAAAACATGTGCTATAATGTGAACGCTAGCTAGTTTTACAGATCGCTGTTGTCGGAGCAAAACCTCTCATTTTTCGTTTTTCAGCTTTTGACATAAATTGAAAATCCCTGTTGTCCTTTACATTGTGTGTAAATTTCGTGATGAATGAACCAAAAGAAATGTCCCAAAATGACCTGCAAAAATGTGTTTCCATTAAATTACATTAAAGTATGTTTTCCCCCTTCTCCTGTAAGGTTTAAATAATAAATAATAATAATAATAATAATAATAATAAAAATGATCTAATGGTCCAAAATCTTGTTCCAATAACTTGCATGCAGAGGTTTTGTCCCAACAGCGACAAGATGCACATATACATATCCAAGCTATTCTGTACATTACACCATTAGGAAATGCTCATAAATACAAATAAGTTATTGATAATATAACAATTATAAAATGACAGAAAAATACACCCAGTGGCCACCTTGCTAGGTTGGACCCCCTTTTGCCTTCAGAACTGCCTTAATTCTTCATGTCAGACTTTCAACAAGGTGTTGGAAACGTTCCTCAGAGATTCTAGTTGGTTATTTGAGTTCCTGCTGCCTTTCTATCATCTGGAACCAGTCTGCCCATTCTCCTCTGACCTCTCACATCAACAAGGCATTTTCATCCACACAACTGACCGCTCACTGGATATTTCCTCTTTTTTGGACCGTTCTCTGTAAACCCTAGAGATGGTTGAGCGTGAAAATCCCAGCAGATCAGCAGTTTCTGAAATACTCAGACCAGCCCGTCTGGCACCAACAACCACGCCACGTTCAAAGCCCCTTAAATCCCCTTTCTTCCCCGTTCTGATGCTCGGCCTGCACTTCAGCAAGTCGTCTTGACCACCTCTACATGCCTAAATGCATGTTTTGAGCATGAGTTGTGGCTGTGTGATTGGCTGATTAGCTATTTGTGTTAACAAGCAACTGAACAGGTGTACCTAATAAAGTGGCCGGTGAGTGTATATTGTGGTAAGAATTTTAACCAAATCACAAATCAACTGTACTTTAAAATACATGTTATTGTGTCGATAAAGCATAAACACATGCAGCTCATGTTCACATGCGCACACAGACATATCTGACCTGTGGGCTGTAGCCACTGGACTCCAGGAGGCTCTGGTGAATGGCGAACTGCAGCAGCTCCTCGTCATGGTTGGACACCTGGTGGCGCGGCGCGCTGTGTCTGTTTCCCCCACGGAGGCGGTAGTGAGCTGGAACGGTGAACACAGAAGGGCACACTCGGAAAAGGGTGGGGCCTGGAGAGAACAGCAAACAGAGCTGTGAGAGGACTCCACAGGTTTGGTCATTTCCAGCACACCTGAGCTCAGGTAACCCAGTCCGACGCTGCTGCGTGTGCTCTCGGGTTTTATTTGCCAGCCTAAAAATTACACTTGAACATCCCTCAGAGTCAGAATTGCAAACAAGCACTTTAAACACGTTTTGGACTTGTTGCTTATCAAGGGACAGTTTGAGAATCAGCGGTACGTAATTTTTTATTTTTTCAAACACAAAAAAGAAAATTAGGAAAAGCAAAATAAAGGCTAGCTAATTAAAGCTGATGTTAGCAGTGCATTTAACAAACAGGCACAGCTACCAAATCCTCCAATTTCCAGTTACATAGACTTATAATTATGACTTTATTAAAACAGGACCATGAAAGTAGCACCGTATAACACCTAACATTGGCTAGTGTGACGTACCTGAGGCTTCGCTGCCCTCTCCTGGGCTCTGGTCTGTTGGTGACGGCGTAGCAGCCAATTTACTCGCGTCTGCAGGCTCTTCCGTACTGCACTGGTTCACGTTTCCAAACGTGATGCGAGCGTTGAGCACATGGAACAACGGAATTTCTGCCGAAAAATGAAAACAAGGTGAGATGTTACAGTTATTCACCTAGACTGTCCAATCACAGTCATATCTGGGAGAATATGAATGAAATATAATCCACTGTAGAGCCCCGGTCCACCCACTAGCTGCATCCCAATCACGCTCGCTACCATTTTTTGAAACACTACCACATCATCACTGGTCAGCTCAACACGCTTGGAGGAGAGCACCACTAACCCTGCTTAATGGACACTTCTGATGGCGGGAAGGACACTTATACTCTCTTATGCTCAACTTTCTGACCTCAGGGTCAACGCTTAGACGTTTGCACCACTGTTTCTTAATTTCTTAAGACAAGCAATTTTTATTCATTTCCTTCATAATGTGTGAACATCTCACGAAGAGTGGACCTGTGAACACAGTCCACTACTACAGACATTTTAGAGGCGGTTTTTCCTTTTTTCTGTAGTTACTGTTTTAGTTCAGTTCAGCACTTTTTCTACAGAAATTTGTACAAAATATCCCTCATTTTCCTGTTCTACATCATTTGAACACTGTGTGTAAATTTCATGATGAAGGGACTGACAGAAATGCTCCAAAATCCCTTTTAAAGCAAATATCCTGACATTAATACAAAGTTAAAATGTTTCTGCGTCTCTGTTTTCGTCTGGGTGGCGATGCTAGTCAAAACAGCTTTACACAGTGCATAGGACGGTCACGATCATTACATTTTAGCTGATGCCAAACAGTCATAAGTAACTGCGATTCTTCTTCTTCTTCTTTCGGCTGCTCCCTTTAGGGGTCGCCACAGCGGATCGTCTGCCTCCATCTTGCCCTATCCACTGCCTCCTCTACTTTCACACCAACCATCTCCATGTCCACCTTCACTACATCCATAAACCTTCTCTGAGGTCTACCTCTTCTCCTTCTACCCGGCAGCTCCATCTCCAACATTCTTTGCCCAATATATCCACTATTCCTCCTCAACACATGTCCAAACCATCTCAACCTGGCCTCTCTGGCTTTATCTCCAAACTGCTCCACCTTCACCGTCCCTCTGATCTGCTCTTTTCTAATCTTGTCCATCCATGTCATTCCCAACGAAAATCTCAGCATCTTCATCTCCGCCACCTCCAGCTCAGCCTCCTGTCTTTCAGACAGAGCCACAGTCTCCAAACCATACATCATAGCAGGACGCACTACTGTCTTGTAAACCTTCCCTTTCACTCTTGCTGCTTTCCATCTGTCACACATCAGCCCTGACACCCGTCTCCACCCACTCCATCCTGCCTGACTTAATTCTATTTTCTTCTTCACTGAATGTACAAATGTCTACAGTTATATGGAATCGTGTACAGAGCAAAAGCACTCACTCTGCCGTCATGCAAGTTAAAACCATTAGAATTAACTACACAGCTAACAAATACTCAGCGTACTATACATTACTCAGCTCCTAAGACGTTAAGAGCACAACTTAGAACATTTGTTTTCATGAGTCCCATGAAGTCTCAACGAACGCATGTGCTGCTTACTGTGGAATGTTAACTGTAGTCCTAAATAATGCGATCGTCTCGAATACCAGTGATTAGGCGATCATGTAGTAACTGTGACAGGCCTAATGGTGGAATTCAGGTCACTATCAGCTGAAGACGACTCCTCCGTCAGCTTCTTTGCTTTCTTTCTGTAAACCATCCAAGTTCTGCGAACCCCTTCGCCCAGTGGGGCTTCTTAAAGCAGAGAAGCTTATCTCGCCTGTCTTCACCTACCGATCTTGACAGGGAAGCCTGGGGGGAAGCGGAGGGTGATGAAGTCTCGGAGACGGGCGAAGTGTGTGCTGGTTCGGGCCATCAGGTCGATGATTGGGGTCACCTGCTCCACCAGTGAGAGGGGGTGCTCCTCGCTCATCCACAGTGTACCCTTAAACCTGGCAAACACAAACAACCGGTCTATAGAACAACCAGCAAGTCCACTGAGGAAAGCCAGGTGACCTATTATGCTGCATAGCATGTAGCAAATCACCGTTGTCTGTATTGTGTCCTCACTTATGGTTCTCTCTATTAACCGTCTATGTCGCTGTGATAAGAAAACCTCGTTAAATGTCCTCACCTTTGGGTTCTGATGGTGAGCTCGATGGGTCGGCCGATGTCTCTGTCTTTCAGGTCAAAGTCTGGATTGAAATATTCCTCTGGAGTGATGGCGGTGGGGTTCGTGGCCGTGGCGTACTCCAGAGTCAAATCCTGTTGAAACGGTTCAACACAATCACTTTATTTCGGTCTTGGTGAGCCAAAGTTCACCATCATTTCCAAAATGCCATAAGCAAGAACAGAGTATGTTACTGATCCAGATTAAGCCAAAACTCAGAATAAACTCAAATGGACTTTTGGTGAAAGACTTTTGCAGTTCAGTACAAAAAAAAAATCAATATCTTTGAAAACGTTGCCATTAATGGGTAAATAAATTGTGCTAAATCAACAATACAGCGTTCTACTAGTCCAGCAGCCCTTTACAACGTGTAAATATATCATAATGAATGGGCCAACAGAATAGTTTCATAATTTCTTGGAACAAAATTACTTCACATCAGTAGAAAAGGCTTTATTTAAGAGACTCTGTCTTTACAAACAGGCCTCACCCCTTGAGCGCTGATCTGCTGCTCTACTGTCCCAAGAAAAGATTCCAGGATGTTCCTTTCACCTACGGCAGAGAGGAACAATCAACATCCACAACCTGAGTCAGTGGTAAATTACGTACGTACGTACTTACGTATGTACGTACGTTATTAAGTACGTACGTTATTAAGTTCTTTCTGTCCATCTAATAAACTTAGCCAAGTACTTCTTTGTACAGCAGTATTTGGCCAGAACGAGCACCAGACCCTCTTGTCTGGGTCCGAATTACAGAAACCTCCTATGTTTTCGTCTTAAGATCTGAAAGTTAAGATGTGATTTTTCATAAATTCCCACTACTGAAGTGAATCTTATACTAAGCATCTCATCTCACGTTTGGGAAATCTTAACTTACTCGATCAAAGTCGTCAATCAACTGTCATGTCTATTACAGCGACCGACCATACGGGCAGAGCTGAGCTGAGCTGCCCGTCATGGCATAAAACGATGAAAACTGACAGTTAAAACGGAAAATAGAAGTTAAGACGCCTCTGGGGTTTATCTTAAAGATAGGACAGTATTTAGGAGGTTTAGTCTAGTTTCTGTTATACGGTCTAATCTGGATTTAATGATAAGATTACGAAGTCAGGAACTGTTGTTTTGTAATAGCTTCTGTCCTGAATTCGTCACGGTGACTAAACAGATAAGATTTCAGAGGCAGGAAGTTTCTGTAATACAGAAAATTCAAATCAAAGCCTTTAAACATTTGGGAATAGAACTGTTGTAAATAAAGACAAATGTGGGTCTGAACTGACGACTAGTTGAGAGACTAGTTGTTTCCTGATTGAGCTCCGGGCTCTTCAGGTGTGCAGTCAGGTGCATTAAAGGGAAAGTACCTGGAACATTGCCGGTGTAATTGAAGGGAAATTCCAGGTTTAGGACGGACGTAAAAGACTTAATGAAGGTGAAAACAGACCAGGCAAATACACTACACTGAATCCTAGAGAATCAAATCACATGCATGTTATTTTAGCGCAGTACATAACGTTAAATATTGAGGTACTTTTTATTCGGGCCTTCTCTTCGTCAGTGAGGTGCTCCGTCCTCGTCCGAATCACAAGGTTCACATTGTTGACTGAGAACACCTGCCAAAAAAACAAAATCGATCATTGTTCTTAATGTCAGGGACAGACTGCTATATGGAAATTTTATTATTAAGAGTCGTTCAGGGTGGTTTGGTGTGAAATGCTCTGAAAATGTTCTAGATAAGCTTAAAAGTCAGAACTGTTCACAGTGGTGGTGATAGGAACCAGACGTCCACCTCTAAAAGCTCCTCACAGAAAGTTCCTACAAGAACTGGTTATGAATTCACCGCCTGAAGTCTTGAGTTTTATATTTTTGAGAAGAGTTTGGCTTAAAATTTAAACACGTCCATGGTGGAGGGATACATGCAAGGTGTTGTGAGACAAAATAGTCCCCAAAGAAATTTTCCATCATCAATATCACATAGAAAAACTCAGAGGACCCGTGTGGGTTCACTGGTGGTTCTGCATAAGTAAATAAAACTATATCCGTCTTGTAGTCATGGTGACCCCTGGTTCCCATCACCACCACTGTAAAGACATCTGAGTCTCTACAATCAACCATTTCACACCAAACCGCTCTGAATGACTGCTTATATCTCAAACACTGAAGTTTTCACAACTTCTAAAAAAAGTGGTAAAATTCGGCTTTATTTAGTGTTTCGCGCACCAAGTAAACAAATGCAGGAACTGTTTACACAATAATGGAATATCGACCGAAAAAGCAACACAGCCTGTCGTTTCCGGAAGTCTACGTTTTAAAATGTACCTATACAAGTACAAGGAAAAGTTTGGCACATGCTGGTCAAACGACATGCTTAGTTAAATGTGACATTTTTCTGTAATTTTAGATCTTCTAAGTGCAAATAAACAGTAATTAAACGATAAATTGTGCAGCAGTGTGGCCCATGTAGAGGATGCTTTAACTTATTTTCAATCAGAACATTAAAATAAATCATTTTTTTGACTCGGGGCTCCGAAACTTTTGCATTCTAACTTAATTCTAATGCTGCGGTGTCCGTCTGATCACTGAGAGCACCCACCTTTGCTTCAAATCCGTTTACAACTTCCGTTCTGTCCGTTCTCCAGCCCCAGATTCCAGATTTACACCTGGACACACAATGTCACAAAATTAGCCAGACCTCCCACCGCTTCCTCAGCCGTCAACTTGACATGCTGTGTAGTTTCCTGGGGTGGGTGGGTGGGTGGGTGGGGTAATACAGCAAAAATAACATTTTCACCTTATAAGATATGAATCACAAAGCCTGTTGATCAGTAAGACGTCCTACAGTGAAAAATGAAGGACCCACACTGTGAAAATCTGAACTCTCCTCACTTTTTTTGTGGTCTCTGAGATCTTTGTTAAAGTTTTCTTTAAATTCATTATTATTATTATTTTATGTGTGTCATTCACACCCCAGTGCATAAACGGAAACTAAACAGCTCGTTTTGCATTGACTATTTTTATGCTGCCACAAAAACCAACACATTAACACATATCTGCCTCTTCATAGTTTAGCCCCGCCCACTCACTGTGAAGTTGTAAGAAGTGCTTCAGCCCAGACTGCTCTTCAAATGAGCCACAATGTCAATGCCAATCAAAAAGGCTCATTTACAGCCTTAAAGGCACAAAAAAACCCCAAAAAAACAACCTTTTCAATTCTTTTGCAATAAATTCTCAATTGCAATAAAGAGAGGCCGGAAAATGGTCATGTAGAACTTGGAAAGTGGTCCACATATGCCATAAGTGGACTTCAGAAAGAGTCTCTGAGCTAGTTTTCACCAAACTCCCCCTTCGCCTAAGGAACGAGGGTCACCTCTCAAAGCAGATGTCCTTGGTGTCCAGGAAAGTGTTGATGATGGGCGTGGTCAGGCGCTTGGCCACTTCCTGCTCGTTGGGCTGCATGGAGTCGAGCGTGACCTCCTCGATCTCTCTGGAGATGTCGAAGCTCTCCGTGTCCACCACTTCCTCATCATGGTTCACCTCCATCAGCTCAGCACAGCTGTCTGGACCCACAAACACACAGCAGGTCTTTACCGTAACGGTCAGAACATACTTTAAAAAAAGCTTTGAGGGGTGTTTTGGTGAGTTAGTCAGGCCTATGCTGTCAGTTCAGTGCGGAGCTGCGATTCCTTTTATGGTCAAATTTGAAGACGCTGGTGAACAAGAAGCTTCAACCTCCAGAGTAAACTAAGCCAATCGGTTTCTTTTCACATTCACGGTTAACATTGTGAGGAATATCACAAAACGAGTTACATAATTTACAAGAAAACGTTAACATGTATCGTGACACTTCTGGTTCAGAGGAATATTGCAAAATTATAATGAAATATCACAGAATTTTATTACAATAATAATACAGCATCAGCAGCCTAGCCGCACAGCTAAACTTGCAGCTGACGCCACTTCTGTTAGCTCACTGTACAAATCTCCCACACTACAACACCAGGAGGCTGAGCAAAGTGAAACCAGCAGCGCTGCGATGATTCCCTGATCTACACGACACTTTCAAGGCTATGACAGTGACGCAGGTGCACAAGAAGCGCTGGTTACAGGCGTGTTGGTGCGTGTCGTGTTCGTACCATCTCCTTTAAAGATGTAGCTGCGTCTCCCTCGAATCCAGGTCATGTTCTCGAAGCCCAGCAGGGTGGCGTCCACTCTCAGACTGGCTCCGCTCTTCCAGATCCGACATACGTCGCTCGGGCACACGCGGGACACCAGCGGGACTGAGATGAGACAAAATACCATCAGTGACAGCCGATCTGAAGGACTTTTAATGGGTCATGATCTGCAATCTTCATCTTTCCTAAAGCCTCCTTTACACATTAAACATGATCGTTTTCAAACCTCTGCAAATCGGAATTTAACCGGCTGCTTTTGTAAGCGTCAAGACCGGTACATGTAAATGAGCTTGGTTTGATTGGTTGGCCTGTAATGTGCTTAATTCCAAAAGCAGTCCTGGCTGAAATGTGCACTACTCAAAAGTTTGGGGTCACAATTACTATTCAGTAAGAACTCATGCAGTGTAGTCTGAAATGCTTTAAACTAGAAACCAAAACTTTAACCAGCAATTTATCCACAATTTACAGTATTTTGGGAACGACATACAACTGCTGGGGCATGGTAAAAAAATTAGTGTTATTTAATAATAAGCTGTAATTTTCCGGTTATTGGAATTTGTTGTCACAAAAATACCATAAACAGCAGTTTAATTAGCGAGATTTGGTCACTGGTTTTTAAATATGAGGCCTTGTGGTTGTGAGTTTCTGCAGAATTTCATTCTCAACGCTGTTCAGACGTCCAGCTCCATTTATCATCGAAATCGTCTTCATTTTACAGGTTCCTGCAATGTGTCTGAAACTGGTTTGTACAAACTGGTTTCATCGCAGAATCTTTTCATACAGGTTCCTTAAAAGAAAATGGTTTTATACGATTGAAATCAGAGACTGCTACAGACTGAGTGGGCGGGGCTAAACCGCTGCAGGCCGAATGGGCGGGGCTACACCGCTGTGCGCAGAATGGGTGGGGCTTAAATGTCTAAAATTCTGCCTCAACAAACAGCTTTGATCAGACAGAAGCTTCCAGTCTGTTGGTGGTAACTGGTACTTACTCCAACTGGTGAACTCCCACTTCATCTCCATGTAGAAATCTGGAGACTGGAGAAAAGTGAAATTTTACATTAGCATCACCGGAAAAACCTCATGAACTTCATGAAACTAAATCCTTTAAAACACTGAAAACGCAACACAGGATCACAGCAAACCACATCAATTCAAATGACTGGTTTCACCAGATTAATGGACAAGAAAAAAAAAAACAGAAGGGTGGGGACGGGAAGGGTGGGAACGTGAAGGGTGGGGACGGGAAGGGTGGGGACAAATCTCAGCCCAGAACTGTTTCACTGCAGCTCTAATATTTATAGTAATGAAACTAAGAAACCTTGAAGTGTCTCTCTGGACATTCACTGCTTTACACGAAATGCGGTCATCTAATTTCAAGAAAGGCGTTCGTTTGTGTGGGTAGAACTGTTGTAAGCCAACTCTAGCAAACCATTAGTTTACTCCGACAAACTGCTGTCAGCTGCTTCTGACACTTCTGCTACATTGTTTTACATTAATTAGCCATCAGTTTCCGTGGTAAATTTCCATGATAGTTTCCTCCAGTAAACTGCTGTTAGCCAAATCCATTCATAGCCAAACTGTTACAGATCAAACTCCCTGTAGGAACGCGAGAACCTCAGTGTGTTATATCTAGACGGCTGGCTAACCTGGTAGCCAGCTGCATTTCCTTTAAAGCAGCTAAGTGACCTGGTTGGAGACAAATTAAAAATTCTGTGACAGTGGACGTTCTTGAACTCATATTGTTGAGCTGACCCGACACTGACCTCTCGGATCTTGCACAGTAATTCTGGCACGCCCCCCAGCGCAGTGGAGGCTTTGAGGTAATCACGCCGCTGCAGGACCAGCTGCACCATCTCCGGGTCTCCAGTACTGACCGCCTCCTGGAGGACTGGAAGAACAGAACACAGGTAAAAATCCATGGGTTTCATAGGCCTGTAAGTGTCTTTATGTGACAGTGATGCTCTCCATGTGCCACATACACTGACCGGCCACCTCATTAAACCCTCCTCACTGTTTCTACACACTGACCACTTAGGAGCAGCACTTTGTAGTTCTACAGTTACAGACTGTGGTCCATCTGGTTCTCTGATACTTGGTTACCCTGTTCTTCAGTGGTCAGGACCCCCATGGACCCCCACAGAACAGGTATTATTTTGGTGGTGGATCATTCTCAGCACTGCAGTGACACTGATGTGATGATGGTATGTTAGTGTGTGTTGCGCTGGTAGTGGATCAGTGTGCTAACACACACACACACACACACACACACACACACACATATATATATATATATACATACATATACATACACATACACCTGTCCCACCTTAAGGTGCTGAATGTAAATGCGGCACCATTTAAGGTGGACTGGGAGAATTCGAAAGAGAAGCGACTTCATCTTCACAACTTTTTAGTGTTTGACAGCCTCTCGCTGCAGATCCAACATTCCATTAAATCAACTGCGCTGCTTCTAAACACGAACAAGTCCATTCTTCTCCAAATGTTCCTCTTAAATCTCTCTCTTTACCTTTTCATTAGCAACTAGCTAGGAGAGACTACTTGCTTTGTGCTACTCCATGCCAGTTCTCAGCCGAAAGGTCTTTCGTGCCATGTTGGACACGTCCTGTCTTGAAGATGCAGGACGGCTGTAACGTGCTGTCTGGACATCCATTAGCACTGGATCTCCTTTCCCCATAACTGCGCATTTTATCACAGATGAGTGGCGGCAGCGTCTCATGGGCTCAAGTTCCAGTTCACTTGCCACATCACGTCCGTTTGATCGATTAATAAAAGGTGTTGGTAGTAAATTCATTATGGATCATTACAGATACTTGTACGGAAAAAATCCTGTACGGAAAAAAAAGATGCGTAGATAATCGTTTAATAATCGTCCCAAAAATGTACAAAAACAAACACGCGACATTCCTACATCACAAGCTTTAATACACCGGTCAGACTGCGAGTCAGAAAGCACCATAAACAGAGGCCAGTTAAAACACTGCATGGACGCAGCCTGAATAAACGCTTATTATGAGGCAGTCGTGGGCTGGAGGTTAGGAATCTGGCCCTGTGACCGGAAGGTTGCCGGTTCGGTCCCCAGCACCGACAGTCCATGACTGAGGTGTCCTTGAGCAAGACACCTAACCCCCAACTGCTCCCCGGGTGCTGTGGATAGGGCTGCCCACCGCTCCGGGCAAGTGTGCTCACTGCCCCCTAGTGTGTGTGTGTGTTCACTGGTGTGTATGTGGCGTTTCACTTCACGGATGGGTTAAATGCGGAGGTGGAATTTCCCCGTTTGTGGGATCAAAAAAGTATCACTTAATCTTAATCTTAATTAAGGCTCCTCTGCAGTGAATTTGCTTCGAAACATCTGGTCTTAAATCCCGATTCATTATTTCTCACTCACTTCGCAGCTCATTGACACCTACAGAGAAATCGTGTTTATAGCGCAGATTGATTAACTGTAGTTAATTAATGCAGCCCGATGTTGCCTCAGGGCAACAAACATTCTCCTCGCTTTACAATAACATTATACATATTTAAGGACACTGACAGGGTTAACAATAAAAGCCAGAGTTTAAGTCAGTCAGTAAAAACCATTTATTTTGTCATTATCTCTCTTAGTCTGCACTGTTAAACCTCTTTTTAACAATCAATATCATTTTCTTAGTCATGAGAATTTGCAGAAATACGTTTGTTGCCTAGAAGCAACACTGTACGACAGTGGAATGGATGAAGCCACTCACAAGCCAGATCTCACCACTTCGGGGAACACTGATCTTTATCATTTCGTCCCATTGTCGCACAACGTTGCCTCAAGGCAACATAATCCAAAAGGACCCCTGCACACATTATTATCTGAAATGTTTTTTAATTCAATAATCAGGAACGATTTTACACAAGAAAAGCGAATCAGATTTTATTTGCTCTATTAACGTTCCTCTGGAGGAGGAGGGGTAAACGCACTAGGAGGTCAGTATCAGGAGATGATCATTAACTTCTTTGCCTTCCACACTAAGAAACCGCTCGGCTTCCTCGTGGCTTGTTTTGGTTTCTTTTATCTGATCGAGGTCTTTTCTCCTGCTGCTGTGGACAGTCAAGCATGCAGGGCACTGTAACTGATACTCACTTTTCAAGCTAGACTTTTAATCATCCAGTATCTACTACACATCTACTAACCCCAACTCAATAACTGTTAAGAATCGGGCACCATCAACTAATAAACTCGAGCCGGGAAGAACGACCTCTACCCTTACTACACCGCAGAAGCAGAACATCAATCAGTCCAGCAATTATTTGTTCACTCCTTCGCTATTTGTACACTAAATAAATCGCCTCAGGGAATCTCCAGGTAAACATCCCTTCCACTCCAAGCAGCTGGCCTGAAGAGGGCTGAGGATGTTTAAGGCAGCTGGGCTGCTTTATCGATTGACTGACTGAGGCTCTAAACGGTCCTACAGAGCTGCTTCTTCCGGAGTTCATCGGCTCATAATTAAAATCTACGAACATCACCAGCCACGGACATCTTGCGTCAGAGAGCAAAGAGAAAGAGGAACCAGGGTTCTCAACCCAGTTTAGCTGGCGAGACACAGTGACTGTGCTTACAGCACTGAAAGCAACGAATAAGTCAAAAATGTAATGCGTACAGTTTCACCCCAAATCAGCCACGACGTGTTTTAGGGTCTGAAGGCTAATAAAGGTCAAATAAACCAGTCTATTAGAGATTCCTGAGGCAGGTAGGTGCATGCAGTTAGCATTGTTAGCATAGCATAGTTGCCCCCAACTGTGTGGAGCTGTTCAGTATCTCTAAGACTCTAGTACGCATTTTCTAGCACTGTATGACCCATCGAGTGTGTTTACACGCACTTAATAATCCGATAACGGCAGAAAATCAGACTTTTGTTCACGTGCACTTGAGTAACCAGATAATGAGGACACGCCGGGTCCACGAGTCGGACAGTAATCAGATTTCCGCTTTGCAACCAGCCAACGAACTCGCAGAAGACGGCGTGAACACAAAACTCAAACTTCATGCCGCGGCTTCTTTTTTAAAGCTTCGCGCCACTTTACCTGAAAACATGAACACGCACCATCTAGAAGATGAAGAATGTGTAGTCTTCATTTTGTCAAGCGTGTCGATGAGTTCACTGCTCGCTTATTTCCGGTACAGCAGCCTGTTTTCGCACTTGCGCGGACTGAGGAATCCGAAAGAAATCAGAGTAAGAGCTTACAGCACTGAGGAATCTGACTACTCAGCTAAAGCCCAGCCTCTTTACCGGATCACCTGAGAAATCAGTGTTTACACAACCACGTAAATAATCAGATGCCTGCACGAATCCGATTATGATCAGATTATTGAGCGCGTTATGGATAAGTACGGACAACAGAAGTTGGGACGATGTGGGGAAAAAATGTATCACGATACCTTGAGAGATATACATCACAGTATTTAGTTGATCTAAGTGCCTATGAAAAACCTTAGTTATAATAATAATACTACTACTAATAATAATAATAATAATAATAAAGGTCGTTACAATTGTTTTTATTCCATGTTCAGCAAACAGCACTAAATCCAATTAAACTGGACTAATTACACTCACTTATTAATGAAATGTACTTGCCGTTCTTTAAATATTGACGATACCCACAATATGCAAAACCCAGGCTTCAAATAATCCAAACACTACCTTTACCTGCGCTACATATTTTAGCCCATTTTTATAAAGTTAGGATTTAAGGATTATTTCGTAATAATAATAATAATCTTTGCATGATTAAAGGGTTCTTTGTAACATGAAAGCGTTCTTCAAAATGTGCTATTTGAAACGGGTTCTATACAGCGCCCAAGAGGGTTCTTCTTTTGACGCACTGTCAAGCTTGGAACAATAGAGGAATCCTTCTCAGGTGCTAGATGGAGCTCTCTTCAAAAAGGTTCTATACAGAACCATCTACAGCACGTTCTGAAGAACCCTTTCATGATGCAAGGAACGTTTTAATCAAGCAAAGTGTTCTTTGAGCGTTACATGCGTCTCTGTTTTAAGAACCCTCTGTTTTAAGAACCCTCTGTTTTAAGAACCCTCTGTTTTAAGAGCGCACAATAAAGAAGCAAACTCCAGTCTAGGGGTGTTTGTGGGGACTGGAGTAGTCAAATCAGATTCACGGGAGCATCTTAAGAAAGAAAATCTTAAATGTGTTTTTTTCCTTAACTTCATTCTTTAAAAAAGTTATTCAAACTTCAAACTTCAAACACCGTATTAGGAATGATTGATTTTTTCATTATTTATTAAATAATTATATAGAATTATTTATTAAGAATTATTGTTTTCGTTTCTTAACTATTTTCTTAAGAATCGTTTTAAGAAGAAGTGGTTTTCTAGAAAATATTATCTTCTTAATTGCTTTCTTAACCTTACAATAAACTCACACCTGTATCTTACGAAACTTTTCCAGAGGGATACCGAGGCGTTCCCAAGACAGTCGAGAGATATAATCCCTCCAACGTGTCCTGGGTCTCCTAGGACACCCCCCTAGGGAAGCGTCCAGAGGCCATCCTTAACAGATTCCCGAACCACCTCAACTGGCTTCTCTCAACGTGGAGGAGCGGCGGCTCTACTCCAAGCCTCTCCCGACTCGCAGATCTTCTCACCCTATCTCTAAGGGAGAGCCCGGCGACCCTGCGGAGAAAGCTCATTTCGGCCGCTTGTATCCACGATCTCGTTCTTTCGGGCACTACCCAAAGCTCGTGACCAGAGGTGAGAGTCGGAACATAGATTGACCGGCAAATTGACAGCTTCGCCTTCTGGCTCAGCTCTCTTCACCATGACGGACCGGTTTAGGGTCCGCATTACTACAGACGCCGCACCAATACGCCTGTCAACCTCTCGCTCCATCCTTCCGTCACTCGTGAACAAAATCCCAAGATATTTAAACTCCTCCACTTGGGCCAAGAATTCACTCCTGACCTGGACAGAGCATTCCAGCCATTCCCGACTGAGGACCACGGTCTCAGATGTAAACAGAGTCGCTCAGAGCAGTTTGGTGTGAAACGCTGCGTTTCTAGAGAGACTTAGAGTCAGAGCCGCTCACAGTGGTGGTGATAGGAACCAGACGTCCACCTCTAAAAGCTCCTTCACAGAAAGTTCCTACACGAAATGGTCATGAATTCACTGCCTGAGAAACGGTTTTACGACAGTTCTGAGAAAGTTTCGGTCTAAAACATGTATGTTAAAATCCATTCATGGTGGAGAGGTACATGCAGGACACTGTAAAGACGTTGTGAGGCAAAATAGTCCCCAAAGAAAAGTTTTTTTTTTCTGATTTATCACTATTTCCCCCCATTATCAACATCATATATGAACTCAGAAGACCTGTGTAGGTTCACTGATGGTCCTGGATGGTAAATAAAATGGCTATATCTGTGTCGTAGTCATGGCGACGTCTGGTTCCCATCACCACCACTATACAGAAAGAGTCTACAATCAAGCATGAAACACCTCACTGCTGTATGAGGACTGACTACAGTGCCTGAACTCTGTGTGACACCCACCAGTCCAGTTTTTGGCATTTTCTTTGGTCACCTCGGCGCCATGTCTCAGCAGCACTCTGACAGACTCCAGGTGTCCCAGTGACACGGCCAGGTGTAGCGGGGTCCGGCCTCGGGGGTCCACCTCCTCTTTGTTATGCTGTAACCAAACAGAAACAAAAGTGCATGCGTTTACTTTGAAGAAGAGTGTGACGATCAAGAGGTGATGAATCTTAAAATAACTCAATCGTGTCAAAGCCAGAGACCCTTTCGTTTCACTTCCAGTGAAAATGGTCATTAAGTACAAGTTACTTACATTTCAGCTGCACAAAAAGCAGAAAATATACATTTAACAGAAAAACTACACGCAACAACTATATATAATGCCATTTTATCGAGTATCTAGCGTCCTCCTTTGGCCTTTATTACAGCTTCCGTTCTTTCCGTGAGACTTGCTTTCAGTTTTTCAAAGAATCCTGCAGACACGCCTCCAAAGTTCAGTCTCAGAAGTTGGTTGCATTTTCTGTTCATCCAGTGTTTCTTCTGTAATGAAGGGTATTAATGGGGAGTTTGCCCCCCTTTGCTGCAGTAACAGCCTCTACTCTTTTGGAAAGGTTTTACGCTAGATGTTGGAACGTTGCTGTGAGGACTGGATTGCATTCAGCCACGAGAGCATTAGTGAGGTCAGGTACTGAAGTTGGATGATCAGTTCTGGACCACGCCAACACAGGAGTGACCAATCCCAGTGGTGGACAGTAACTGAGTAAATGTAATTATTTTCTGTACTTTAGTATTTTTGGTGTATCTGTACTGAAGTTTCTCCGTTCTGGGCGTCTTTCTCCTTTCACTCCACCACATTTCAGAGTCTAATATCCGACTTTTTCCTCCTACATTTTGAGAAATTTGTCGTTCCTTTTGGTTTCTGTGTGTATAAAAATGTAACATGTCAAAATGAAAGAAGCGCAAAGCCAGAGCACCAATCAGGGCCCAGCGGTCACTTTGTTTAGAGCTGGTTTTGACCTGTTGGTCATACCGACCCAGTGCAGCACGCGGTTCAACGTCAGCGCAGCAGCGTAAAACTTTGGGAGAGTCTGTTCAACATAAATGATGAACTAACCTAACTTTGTGTAAATAGAGCTCAATATAGAAATATGTCCACATATGCAGTCGAGACTGACGCGGCTTTTTTCTGAATTTCTACAAACACCATTTCATTTTATAGTAAATGAGTTTGGGCTGGTTTATGTTTATGAACAGACGCCTACAGATCAACATAGTAAAGGAGCTCATCTGTGATCCTGAGTTTAAAGCCAGTTTTTATTCAACTTAAACTTGGAACTAAGTTGTAAATAAATCTGAAACTGAAACTTTGCTTGTGTGTAAAAAGTGATTTCAGAGCCACTCGGTTCTCCCTGATGGAAACTGTTTACCTTCAGTGTTTTGTGCTTCTGATCATTTTAATAGACGTCAGCGTCACTAATTAATGACGTTCTATTAAAAGACTGGTTTACCAAGAGAGACGCTGGAGGACTTTCACCTGAAATGAGTTCATGAAGCCAGTCTGGTTATAAAAATGATAACAGGACATCAGAGCCAGAATTACTCTTTTAGTACTTTTACTTTATACTTAAGTACATTTGAAGCTAAATACTTTAGTACTTTTACACAAGTGGAGGTCTAAAGGGAGGAACTTCTACTTTTACTGGAGGAATATTTTACTTTGGGGGTCTCGGCTTTAACTCAAGCACATGATTTGTGTACGTTGTCCACCACTGCCCAATCCTGGTCCCGCAGATCCATCACCCTCCAGACTTTAGCCCTAACCCTTATGTATCTAACCAGGTGTGGAGCCAGGTGTGTTGGATGTGGTGGTAGATCTCCAGAACCAGGGTTGAGCACACCTGCTCCAATTAATCCCCAATGGAGCATCACTGCTCCACAGAATCCAGTTCCACTGCCCCACAGCCCAGTACTGGGGGGGCTTTATACCCCTCTAGCCCTCGCTTAGCTTTGGGCATGGTGACCTTAGGCTCATGTGTGGCTGCATGAGTGTGATATTAACGTAGGTTATCCAAAGGGAACTGACCGAACTGATCTACAAGTGTTTGGTCAACTTGATCCACAAGTGTTTGATCAACTTGATCCAGATGCATTTACCCCAATATACACACTGACCAATCACTTCACTAAGACCACCTCCTTGTTTCTACGCTCACTGTCCATTTTTTCAGCTCCACTGACCATAAAGTTTCAGTTACAGACTGTAGTCCATCTGTTTCTCTGCATAATTTATTACCCTGTTCGTCAGCAGTCAGGACCCCCATGGACCCTCACAGAGCAGGTACTATTTGGGTGGTGGATCATTCTCAGCACTGCAGTGGTGTGTTAGTATGTGTTGCGCTGGCACGAGTGGATCAGACACAGCAGTGCTGCTGGAGTGTTTAAACACGGTGTCCACACACTGTCCACTCTATTAGACACTCCTACCTCGCCGGTCCACCTTGTAGATGTAAAGTCAGAGACGACAGCTCATCTGCTGCTGCACAGTTTGTGTTGGTCATCCTCTGGTCCTTCATCAGTGGCCACAGGACGCTGTTGGCTGGATATTTTTCATTGGTGGACTGTTCTCAGTGGTGTTTAAACTCCAGCAGCACTGCTGTGTCTGATCCACTCCGACCAGCACAACACACTAACACACCACCACCACAGAGTGATCCACCACCCAAATAGTACCTGCTCTGTGGGGGTCCTGGTGAACTAACGGTAATGCTACTTAGTGATATCGTTAATCTCCATGTGACTGATCGATCTGAGTGGTATTAGCTCGGCTGGACGCCTCTTGTTTACTCTGAGCAGCCCGGCTCGCTTCCCTTATCCACATAACAGGCGTTTGACCTCAAGGTCTGATGTTTCTGTACAACTGAGCTCCATTTATATCAGTCAGTCTTCACAGCACAGCCCGCTCACCGACCTCCTCAACCGAGCTACCGCTAACGCTAACACTAACAGCTTCTTATCCGAACTTCCCCGTTCCACCTTAAATGGCGCGGCAGCTATTATAACGCCCGAGGCGCCAGAATGGAGCTGCTGCCCCATTTAAGGTGGAACGGGGGAGTTCGAACAAGAAGCTGGCGAGTGCGACTTTAGCTTCGCGCTAAAGGGGCTAGCTGTACTTAAAACGGGGTATTAAAGGCCTCGGATGAAAAACAAGCAGTAAAACCCGGCATTTATCGCGGGTTTCCCACCGTGGGCAGCTCCTTCTCCAGGCTCCGGTAGTCGTTCTCCCACACCAGGCAGTGCAGAGGAAACTTCAGCCTGAAGTCCTCAGAGTCTTCAGTGCAGCTCAACATTTCTCCTCTGCTCTCCCTCCTTTTCCTCTTCCTTCACACAAAGCTGCCGCTGCTAAACCCAAAGCCGACGTCCTCGGTGTCTCGCCACATTGACTGAACCGTAAAGCGGCGCTATTCGGCTCGGCTGGGCTTCATTTTCCAGCAGGAACTTTTCCAAAATAAAACTTCTGTACAAACAAACGAGGACGTGACAGGTCGAGACCATTATCAGAGGAAACAGGGGCGCGCGGAGGAGAAGAAATGGGCGTAGGCTTTCAGTAAGAGTGATAACGTTATGTGATAACGTTACTTCATTTACTACAGTAAAGTATTTTCTGCACCTCCGTTTTATATAACTGGCAGCATTGATACAGAAAGTGAAAACGAGCGTCAGTGTCATGGTCCTTTCCACAGTGCAGGCTGGGCTGGACCATGTTCATGGCTGGGGGGGTCGAACATGTTGTTACCTATTTACAATCGTAGACTTTATTACATGATCTAAAATGCGCTAATGCTGCAATCCCGGGATCAAATTAGTATTCAAAATGTGAACAAAACGCAAACCGTTTCATTTGGTGTTATAATGTTGGTACTTTCGTACTTTGTGCGTTTTGGGTATGTTCCAAATGAGCCCCTCGTGCACTTGCTCCCTACGCCCTATGTTGGGAGACTACACAGGGCGCGTTTCAACACATTAGCGAGCTACAGAAAGGTCAAAAAGTAGGAAAAGGCATAAATGGTTTGTCGTGCCGTGTATTCCCTGGTCTTTCTGGCTACTACGCAAGAGCATGTCTCAAGGCAATGGCTTTAACCCCAAACAGTGCACTGTGTCTCTAATAGGGGTTAAGATGAATCTTCAACCCCAATTCCAGTGAAGGTGGGACTTTGGTGTGAAACATAAATATAAACAGAATACGATGATCTGCAAATCCTCTCCCACCTGTATTCAACTGAACACACTACAAAGACGAGATATTTAATGTTAAAACAGATAAACTTTATTGTTTTTTGCAAATATTCACTCATTTTGAATTTGATGCCTGCAACACGTTCCAGAGAAGTTGGGACAGGAGCAACAAAGGACTGGGAAAGGCACATACAGACACCTTCAGCCAACAAACAACGACAACAAGAGAAGCAGCACAGCACTGTCCCTACGCATGGCAGCATTTTGCATGCCACGCCTCTAAAGCCCCTTCTGCAAAAGCAAGTCGACCTGATAACCTACACAGTCCGAACCAAGTTCCTGGGGCATTCAGAGTCCCGGCTGGCACAAGTACCGCCAGTCCTCGCTCTGGGTTATGTCCTTGCTCTGGTTGCGCTGCCCCCTTTGGCCTCAGTGGGCAACCAGCTTCACTGGCCCAAAAAAAACCAAGCATGCATCCCATACGGGTGCGAGCCAGAACTTGGCTATCCAGGATGACCGAGCCACATGCCTCTCCCAGGTGGACCCAGCTGTCGGTGACTACCCTGATCTGGACGTTGGTCCCCTCCCAGCTGTCTGGTGTGCCACGGTGCGGGAGCAGGCCTGGCCGTAGCAGGGACATCCACAAGCCCGTGCTGATGATCCCTCGGCCTGTGGCAGCGGCCGGTCTTCCGTTTCCCCGCCGGCTGCGCCGTCCCCTCCTCCTGCATCCCCAGCCCACCAGTCGCTCTGCTGCCGCCAGCCTGGGAGCTTCTAGCTCCTCCTTGGATACAACAACAGCAACAGTTTCCCTTCAAGGAGTTTTGTGTAGTTTTGCATACCACACCATACAGTTAAAGCCCTTCTCCAAACCGGAGCAATGCATTTCTTTTGCATCTTTGAGCTCCTCCCACCTTCAAGATACATCATCAGAAGGTGTGGGGGGGGCGTGTCTTGCCTTTAAACTGGGAGATCTCGCCCGAGATACTATAGGAGCGCCCATTTAGGGGCCAAACAGTCATGTTTACAACAAATTCAGCAACGCGGCTTCATTTTTCACGCACTCCAAAGCGCCCCTTTAAGAGTTTAAGAGGCCCGGAGAGCTGCAGGGCTCGGCGGTAACGTGCACCCGGCACCGTGGCCTGCAGAGAGCGCTGCGGGGCTCCCGTGCAGAGAGAGAGTGGGAGAGCGACATAGAGCGAGGCTTGGGGAGAGAGAGAGCGGCTCGGGTTCTCGCTGCTGTAGAGGAGCTGAAATTCCTCACTAGAGTTTCCGCAGCCGTGCATCTCGAAAGGGGCGGCTTTTCTGAGCGGGTCTGTGGGCGTTCGGGCGCTGCTGGACGGGGGTTCTGCGTACCTGCGTTAGTTCTAGCTAGTTTTAGTTGTTCTTTAACTCCGCAGGAGCGCGGCGTTCTTCGGCTCCGAGCGCCATATGCTCCTCCATCGATGCGAGCGGGGCTGTAATGTGGGTAGAGATGCCAGTTTCGGGGTTTAGAGGTCCAGTTCGGGGCTGAATGGTGATTAAAAGCGGAGGAGAACATGTCTAGACGGGGGAGAAGCAGTGAAGTGTGCGCGGACTGTGGTTTACCAGGTAAGTTGCCAAGTTATTCGAATTTTCCCGTTCCACCTTAAATGGTGCAGCAGTTACAGGGCGCCGGACTGTAACTGCTGCACCATTTAAGGTGGAACGGGAAAATTCGGAGAAGCTTCGTCTGACTGTATAAAACGCGCTTGAATGCATTTTAACGGTTTCTTATATCTGCTATCTTCACTTTCCGGACCGAGAACGTGACTAAAGTGTGCTGGTAGGCGTCGTGTCCACTGCGGAGTGGACTGTCCACTGACAGGTGGCGGTTTTTTTTTAAAGGGGCACTTCGGACCAAACCCAAAATGTGATTTATATGCACATCTGTTGTACACATGCCCACCCACCTCCTAAAGTGGTGCTGCAATCGTCTCCAGGGCAAGAATTCCACGTTAAAATGCAACCCACCTCCTGATGACGCATCTTGAAGGTGGGAGGAGCTTTGACTGTTTTGAACGCGTCGAATTAGATTTGCTGATACAGAGCTGCTGCGTATTAAAGAAGCATAAGAAGCAAAAATCTGCATTGTTCTGCATAACATCTGTTTTTCCAGGCCATTTTCAAACTTTCCACGTAATTCAGTGCGTGCGATGGTACGTCTTTGAGTGGTTTGGTGTGAATGAGATGTCTTTACAGTGGGGGTGATAGGGGGAACCAGGCCGTCGCCATGACTACAACACAAATATAGCCACTTTATTTACTATCCAAAACGACCAGTGAACCTACTTATATGGAATATGAAACAGATAGAAAATCCGAAAACAATAAGGGACTATTTTGCCTCATGACACCCTGCATGTACCTGTACCCCTCCACCAAGAACCGTGCAACATCTTTCTGACCATTTCGTGCTATGACCCTCCATAAAGGGGCTTTTAGAGGTGGACGTCTGGTTCCTATCACCAGCACTGTGAACAATTCTGACTCTGTAAGTTTCTCTAGAACAGAGCGTTTCACACCAAACCGCTCTGACGGACTCTGTTTACATCTCAACCGTTTAATTATGGAGAAGTTTTGAAAAGTTGGTGGAATTCTCCTTTAAACGCTACAGATGCTAAATGCAGTTGCTTTGTCTGAGCAGGCCGGCTCGGTAAAGTAAGGCTGAAGTGACTCTCGCGGACAGAAATGGCATTTGGCCCCGATGAACTTTGTGTCTCAGTCAAGTCCTGTTATTATCATCACTGTCGAGGGGCAGAGACAAAAACGCACATGTTCCTGTCATTCAGACCACTGTAATATGACACTCGGTGGGCTTTCTAGTGAGAGGAACTGTCGGTTTTCAGCGTCTGTTTTCTGTGAGAGTCTGGATCTTCTTCCCAGCCGGTTACACTTGAAGGGGAACTCCACCGATTCTCCAAAATCCCTGTCTAAATAAATGTTTAGATGTAATCGGAGTCAGTCAGAGCGATTTGGTGTGAAACGCTCTGCTCTAGAGAAACTTACAGAGTCAGAACTGTTCACAGTGGTGGTGATAGGAACCAGACTTCCACCTCTAAAAGCTCCTCACAAAGTTACTACATGGTTGTGAATTCAGTGCCTGAGATGTCTGAAACACTGTTTTGCAGTAGTTTTGAGATATAAATACCATATTTTTCTGGATTTATCACTGTGTTCCCCTTGTTTAAGTGTAGGCTCACTGGTAAAACGGCTGTATTTGAGTTGTTGGGCTTTATACGAGGTCAAAAAGTCACGCTAGAGCTGAAGGGGCCCCCTGGAGAAACCGCCTAATGTCAAAGTTGCTTTACCCCCCTGTCAACGTGACCATGAAGATGTCTCAAAATAACGTCTCTTGAGGAGGGAGACCTCATTTAATGTGACAGTTTGGTGAACAATCAGATTCACAGTTTTCTGCTCACGCTAAATGTAGTGAATCAGCCAAAAACCACGTTTGGAGCGTGAAGTTAGCTTCTCTAGCTTCAAAGCTAATGCAGCTAACTTAAAGGAAGCCTCTGTATGCTAGCTAGCGTGCTAACTGCATGCTTAAATCACTGCACATGTGGATTCTGACTCGGTTATTTCTAAACATGGACAAAGGTGTAAACAAAATGTAGGTTTCGGGACGGCTACTACTGTTTTCAGCAATGCTAATGTGCTTCTGAGAAGAAGCAGTGTGTCAGAAACCACATCAGCAAGTCCGTTTGATCCTTTAGAGGAGTGAAAACGACAGTTTAATGTTTCATTTGTCATGTTATGCGGTATTTTATGTCACCGAATCCATCAGTTTGTCAGAATTCATGGTATTTCTCTCACTATGAGGCCCGGCGTGCATTACACAAACACGGCGTACGGCTATGGCAGCCTCTGTGGCGTGAGGCGGTCCGGACTGCTAGCCTAGCCACAGGCTAACACATGAAGCTAAGCTAACATTCCCTCAGTCGTTGAACAAAACCGTAAAGAGAACAGCAGTTCTGTCGCTGTTCAGCGCAAAAGGGACGCAATTTCCAGTCAGAGAAATGGAGCCAAACTGGAGTAGGAGATCTAGATAGCTAGGTAGCGCCCATGCTAACTTTATCTGTTAGCTTCGTGGCGTCTTGCTTTGTCGTTTCTGTCGTTTGAGAATTTTCTCCAGAACTGAGTGTTGGTACAGTTATACAGCTGAAATAAGATACTTAGAGTCCTAGCATGAACATTAGCAATCTGCAAAAAGTGAAAACAAAATCAAAACATTTGCTGAAAATCCACAAAAGCAGTTGTGGTTTTTCAGCAGGTACTCCCATCTTCATTGTACATCATAATAGGGGGTTTTCTAGCCTTTAAATGGGAAAATCTCTCTGGAACGCGACTAGGCGAGTTTACAGCTGGTGTAGCGAGGCCTACACAGCTTGAGGCGAGTAGATGTTGGTTTGCGCTAACCGGTGACTATAAGGGTCCATTGCGTAGCGATGTTAGCCTCCTAGCTTCAGGGCTGAAACTAAAGAAGCAAACTTCAGACAACAAACATGTCGTAGCTGGTTGACTACATTTGGGATAAGGAGGGAAATTTGTTTACATTTGAATTTTCAACAAACTGTCGCTTCAGTACGGTACTAGCTGTGTCAGTCCCTCTGTAGAGACGGCGGGATGTTCATGACCATGAGACTTTACAGACTGAGCCGGCTGTAATAAAGCTATGGCTGAAAATAACCGGTCACGTCTGCACCCCCCTGAGAAGGGAGACCCGATTTAATGGACAGTCAGGGTCAGTCTGTAAACTCTCGGGGTCAGTGGTCCAGCTTGTTCGGGGCGTCCCCGCGTAGCCGTGTCGGAGCAGCCAGTTGTTGTCAGGGTGTGAATATATTTAGCCGTTCAGGCCTGGGTTTTATTTTAGCCCCGGGGTGAGAGGGAGACAGGTGGCAACAGAGAGAGTGAGACGCGGAGGTAGAGAGAGAGATTCTTGCGCCACGGCTCCTTGCAGCTGTCCTCGGACGCTTCCTGTGCTTCGAAGGAAGTGACTTCGCCTCTCATTCGGCAGCCAGCTCAGACAAACAGTTGCTCTTTCTGCCGCGCCGGCTGTCACGCCGCCATTCATCTTCCGGGACCCCTGCGGGTCTCCACTGCTTTCTCCCTGCCATATTGGGCATCTCGCGTAACTCAAAAGGGACGAGATGATTCATCCACACTTTCTCTCAGTGACGCACTGGCCTTTTTTCGTCCCTGAGCAACGTAATATACCTGACATTTTAAGTGAGCCGTTTTGCTTTATCTGTCCTTACTGAAGGTCGAAATGACATGTCAATTAAAAAGTCCAAAAACCAAATTTACTCAAATAAAAAAAGAAAATATGCTGATTCGATATGTAAACATTATTAGAAGTTGCAAAATATACCATTTACTCTTCGTTCCATATATAAAAACAAAGCTGCAATAAAAGCTTGTTTTTAAATTCAGTGTTTTTTGTGATGTCATGAAAACCAGCACCACAATATAAAAAACCGTATATATATGTGTGTATATGTATATATATATATACACACACACACATACACACACACACACACACACACACAGCCCTCAGCAGTGTAGCCCTGCCCACTGAGTGAATGAGGTGCGATACAGGGCAGCCTATAGAATAGAGATTATTTACATATATTAGTCTTAGAGGGTCTATTGAAGGCTCTATGTTTTACATTTTTCTTGCATTTTATTTTTGTCTGCTGTAGCCCAATTGGGTAGAGCTAAACTTCTGAGTGGGAGGAGCTAAACTGCTGTATGTTGAATTAGAGGAGCTAAACTTCTGTAGGCTGAATGGAAGGAGCTAAACTTCTGTAGGCTGAATGGAAGGAGCTAAACTGCTGCAGGCTGAATGGGAGGAGTTAAACTGCTGTAGTGTGAATGGGTGGAGCTAAACTCTCGTAGGCAGAATGGGTGGGGCTAAACAGCCATAGGCTGAATCGGAGGAGCTGTACTGCTGTATAGAATGCATATGTAAACAGCCCAGTGTCTTAAACCTTTCCAACCACTTTCAATACCATAGCAATCGCCTAGCAACACATTAGTAACCACCTGGGATAACATAGCACCTTCCTGGCCTCATCCTCGCAACCACCTGAAACACTAGCAACTACTTACTAACTCCCATGCAACTGCCCCTTAGCAACTGTTTAGCAACACCCTAGAAACCGCCTAAAATACCATAGCAACCTATCCACCCTAATGCTTCTCTCTTCGTTCTCCTCTGGAAATGAGCATTTTTAGTTACTTGTGCGCCTTTATGGAGACTCAGGCTTCCAGGTTTCGTCTGCAGGTTGTCCCCAGTGCTTTCCCCTCCACCTGCCAGTGAGGCTCAGCTGCGCTCTGCATGTGTGTGTATGCGTATGTGCGCTGTGATGTGGTCAGATGTAATCTGCTGAAGAGGAAGCAGCGCTGCTCGGCCGCGTGTCGAGCGTTGGAGGCTGTGAAACAGCTCTTTCAGTTCAGGCCATAGAAGGAAGTGCTGAGGGCCACTTCTGCTTTTCGCTCTAAATGCAAGTAACAAACGAAAATGTTTGCTGCGCTTTATTTAGGCCTCGGCAGTTACGTACTGAAGTTCACGGCTCTGTCGGAAATTCACAGCTCCGACTGAACACATTTGGATTGTGTTTTCACTTTATTCTACACTTTAAAAGAGTTCTTTAAGGGTTGTTTAGTAAAGGGAACAGCTCTACTTAGAACCATAGCATCTATATAGAACCTTTTGCTCGCTTAAATGGTCCTTTGCACGGTGAGATGATGCTCCAGACTGATGTAGAGTGTGCTGGGTATGGTTCTAGATACATTTAAGTAATTTGGTTTATGTTTTTACTTTATTGTACACTTTTTAAAAACAATGGTTCTTCAAAGGTTCTTCTAGATCCATTTGCACGGCTAAATGATTCTGTGCATGGTGACATGATGCTTCAGGCTGATGGAGAGTGTGGTGTGTATGGTTCTATACAGAACCTTTTTGAAAATGGCTCTATATGGCACCAAAAAGGGTTCTGCTGTTGTTATAAGCTTGACATTGTAACAGTAGCAGAACCTTTGTTGGTGCTGTATTTACATTTACGGCACGTTCCTCATCAATCTGAGGAGCCGTTTCACCATGCAGTGAAACTTTTACACGTGGTCAATGGTTCTGTATAGATCTAGATCATTCTCTTTGCTAAAGAACCATTGAAGAACCAGCAGAAACAAATTCTACCTGTAAAGACAAGACATAAACACAAAAGACAGTAATAGACGATGTGGATCAGTCACGATACGACTGTGGATGTTGCTCGTCTCTGCTGTTGGAAGAAAACCTCGTATCTCCAAAACGGTGACTTTACAGGAGAAGGAAAAAACTGACGTTGCTTGTAATGTAAGTCTATGGAACCAGAATTTTTTCCAAGTCATTTTGGGTCTTTTCTTTTGGTCCATTCATCATGAAATTTACACACAATGTAAAGAGAAACACGTGTTTTCAAATTACACCAAAAACCGAAAAATGACAAAAATGGAGATACGAGGTTTTTCTTCCGACAGCAGCTGTTTTCTTTCTTCAGCCGTTGCTGGACTGCTTTAGCTGAGGCTGCTGATGTACACAGATCCCCCAGAAGTGCTCGCGTTTACATTCTCTGAGGGTCAATAGCCTCAATAAGCCTAATGGGTATTGATCACTGCCTGATACGGCGCTCACTCTGTTTCTGGAGCATTCAGTCAAGTTATTCTGACTGAATCCAGACTCACCTGTTAGTGGTTGTTTACTTAATTGGCTGTTTAGAAGAATTAAAAATAGATTTTAATTCTTGCTTTTAAGTAAATGCAATGATGCAGTTTCCCTTTCAAGCCTCAGTAAATAAAAGACAAAGTACCTTAACCTCTAAATGGCCAGGGCCCACCGGCAGGCCTAGAGTTTTATTACACACTTCTATAACCTAAGAAAACACACTTAAAACGCTTCAGCCTTTAAGGGTTCTTCAGCAAAGGCAATGGTTCTATATAGACCTATGAACACTCAGAGAACCGTGTGCATGATTAAATGGGTCTCTGACTGGTGAAATGGTTCTTCAGATTGACGGAGAATGTGCTGCAGATGGTTTTTTGATGGTTTCAAACTTGTAACGAAAGACGAACTCTTTTTGGTGCCTTTCTAGAAACATATACAGAGCGTTCTCCATCAGTCCGAAGAGCCATTTCACCAGAGACCCATTTAATTATGCAGATGGTTCTTTGAGTGTTCATAGTTCTGTACAGAACCATTTTCTTTGCTGAAGAACCCTTGAAGAACCATCATTTTTTAAGAGTGTAGCTCAGGCAGTTTTGCATGAATGTCCCTGTAGTTACTGAAAAGTGTTAGTAGGTAAAAAGCCTGGGATTTTAAGGGGTTTGATTTGTAGTCAAACTGGGCTTCATGTAAAAAATAAACCCCATCTGTTAGACATGCTGGCTGATGTTGCTTTACTTTGGAGCTACGCAATTATATCAGAATCATATCAGTATCAGCAGAAAATTAGTTTTAAAAAATCGGCTTTGGTCAGGAATTTAAGTTTGGCTGATATTTCAAACTGATGTTTGATGTCGTTTTTATTGCGCTCTGTAAAGCTAATCCAGGTGGATTTCGTCCAGATATATACTTATTATAAATGTTTATACAACAGTTAATTCCGGCCAAGCTGATTGGTTGAGGGGCGCCATAACATCACAGCTTTTTCAGAAAGACTGTATCACTTTGCTGAGACGCTGTTGCTAAGCAACCACTTTGACAGCTGTAGGAGACGCTCAAGACATTTGAACGTTTTTACTTCTTACTTTGCAACAAGCTGCTTATAGGAACTATAATCTGGAGGAAGGAACTGAGCATTAAAACGTATTAAACGCCGCGTTCACGGCTCAGTTTATTCATTTATTGCTGTATTTATTTCGCTGCTGTATTAAAGCGATAGAACACTCGAGCAGTGTGTTATCGCCAATAACATCACGGCTGTGATGATCCATGGCGACCAAATCACAGCCGTGATGTTATTTCACGATAACACTCCCTCTCGGGTTCTATTGCTTAATTATGTATCGTTGGCAGATGTGTTCTTGACAAATTCTGGAAAATAGGCATTGGCCTACAGTTCTTATATTGGTGAACCTCTCGTTTCTCAGCTGACTAGCTAGCTGTTAGGCTAAGGACTGCACACCAACAACCAACAGCAAGAAAGGGAAAAAAAAAGTTCAACGCAAAAATCTGAAGCTTAAAGGGTAATTTTACCCATTTTTTTAAAATTTCTGTATAATTAAATTGTTAAGATGTCAACAGAGTCATTCAAAGTGATTTATTTGACTCGTCTTTACGGTGGCGGTGATGGGAACCAGGGGTCACCATGACTACAACGCAAATATAGCAATTTCATTTACCATCCAAAACCACCAGTGAACCTACACAAGTCTTCTAAGTAATGTTTCTGATGGTAAAATAGTGGAAAATCTGAAAAAAATACAGTTCCTTATTGACGTATTTGCCTCACCACGCCCTACATGCTCACCTCCGCCATGAATATGCTTTAAAATAAATGTTTCAGGCCAAAATTTCATCTCAAAATTATCCTAAAACAGTGTCTCAGGCATCAGGCAACATATTCATTAGCATTTTTATATAATAACTTTGTGTGAGGAGCTTTTAGAGGTGGACGTCTGGTTCCTATCACCACCACTGTGAAAAGTTCTGGCTCTTAAGTTTCTCTAGAGCAGAGCGTTTCACACCAAACCGCTCTGAATGGCTTTGCTAACATGTTATGGACAAATTGGTGGAATTTCCCTTTAAGCCACACAAAGCAGTTAGCAGACATGTCCGTACGAGTCCGACTTGAGTCTCTCAGCCTTCAGTACAGGCAAATTTAAGGTCTGAAGGGCAGAACGGAGGCGCTACGTGCTGTAAATGTAGAGTTTAAATGAAAGGGAGAAAATTCCTGTGTAGTTTGTGCAGCAGTTATGCTAGCTAGCATAATAGCTAACCAGCTGTGTAAGTGTTGATGAGTTTTAAAGGAATATGGTCTGTAACTGTAACTAAAGATTCCTGCTTCTCTGGCTTCAGCCTTTTTCCCAGACCTGGTTTAAGCGCCACGTCTTATTTCTCCCATTATTTCAAAAACAGGGCTGCAAAATGCCAGAGGGCGCCCGGGAATGGGGTGGATGTAGCTAAAGAGCTAAAAAACGGAAAGTTGAAATAGTTTCTAACCACTTGTTCAAGATGTTCCTTTAAGCTTAGAAAGTAGGTGGATTTATTTCACTAAATAAGCAATGAAAATCCTGTATTTAACTTAATTTTTCTTCAGCAAACAGATTTTGGATAGTAGGTTGCTAGCATTACTGCTACTGAGTACTGATTGGTTAGCATTACTGCTACTGAGTACTGATTGGTTAGCATTACTGCTGCTGATTGGTTAACATTACTGCTACTGAGTACTGATTGGTTAGCATTACTGCTGCTGATTGGTTAACATTACTGCTACTGAGTACTGATTGGTTAGCATTACTGCTACTGAGTATTGATTGGTTAGCATTACTGCTACTGAGTACTGATTGGTTAGCATTACTGCTACCGAGCGCTGACTGGTTAGTGTTACTGCTACTGAACGCTGATTGTCAGATTCCTGCTACGCTCATGAAATTCCTGCTATTCTCGGAAAAGCATGTCATGAATATCGTTATTACTTAAATAACATTGACTAACTACATGTTTTCTTCCAAAGAGCATAATTAGGCCTGTGTGTTTAGTGCAGTGCAGTTTGTAAAACACTGAATAAAATCTCAGATAAACTGTGATGATTCATGTTCATCGTGAAAATGTCACGGTTATAGTATTTTTGCCGTATTGACCACCTCTTTTCTAGCTAAATTATCAAGCTCTTGCTAATAAAGAGCATGGTAGCTAAGTTCGCCTCTGTGTGCTGCTGAATTTCTTTGCTGATTTTTTTCGCCTTCTGACACCAGTGTAATCATCCGAAACAGTAAGCCTACAGCCTTCTGTTAGTTTTGGCCAAAGTCGGATCTTTTTTTTCCTTCCCCGAAACTCTTACAGATATGCGAATGCCAGAACTGGTCAGAATGCATGTCTCCAGATGATGCTAGAACAGCTCAGTGCTTGACCACGTGGTTTTAACAGAACTGAAAAACGGTTGTGGGGAGAAAACTGGCTCACGGGCCAGATTCGCCTTGTGGGCTACTGATGATTGTAGGGCCTTCCGCCAAAATCTGCTCCACGTCATCCCTTCCTCTGCAGTCGTGTGAGTGGCTATTTGTGTGATTGCGTAGTTTAGGCCCTTCGAAGTAGTGAGGTTAAATTGGTCAGGGTACATTAATAATAGAACTGAAACACAGGGGTTGCATCTCGTGTTAAATGAATTAGGCACATCTAAGCTGTGATCGCTACCAACATCAACCAAAAAATACGATTATTCTCCAACATTATTCACTTAATGTGCATCATCTGAGACCAACTGCCCGCAGCCTTCATGTTTATATGGTTTTTTCAGAGCAGTATTAAAAAATTTCTGCTGGGATGTTCAGACGCTTTCCGAATAGCAAGAATCTAGAAAACTCATCTCTGTCATTTACTTGTTTGTTTGTTTGTAAAGTTCCCTTCTGAGCGTCAGTGAACAGAGCAGAGCTGTTGCCAGTGCTTTTGTTAATGATGTTTGTTTGTTTGTTTGTTTGTTTGTCTTAACAGATCCACACTGGGCGTCGGTGAACAGAGCGGTGCTGATCTGTGATCAGTGTTGCAGTGTGCATCGCAGTCTTGGACGCCACAGCTCACAAATACGCCACCTCGTACGCACCTCCTGGCCTCCAACACAGCTACAAGTGAGAGACGTTTTTCACTGGCACTAAGGGGCCGAGCCCAACTCCTGAAAAACAACCCCACACCATGATCCCCCCTCCACCAAACTTTACACTTGGCACAATGCAATCAGACAAGTACCGTCTCCTGGCAACTGCCAAACCCAGACTCGTCCATCAGATTGCCAGATGGAGAAACGTGACTGGTCACTCCAGAGAACACGTCTCCACTGCTCTAGAGTCCAGTGGCGGCGCTTTACACCACTGCATTCCACGCTTTGCATTGCGCTTGGTGATGTAAGACTTGGATGCAGCTTCTCGGCCATGGAAACCCATTCCATGAAGCTCTCTATGCTGTTCTTGAGCTGATCTGAAGGCCACATGAAGTTTGGAGGTCTGTAGTGATTGACTCTGCAGAAAGTTGGTGACCTCTGCGCACTATGTGCCTCAGCATCTGCTGACCCGTGTCTGACCACTTTGTGGCTGAGTTGCTGTCGTTCCCAATCGCTTCCACTTTGTTATAATCCCACTGACAGTTGACTGTGGAATTTTAGTAGTGAGGAAATTTCACGACTGGACTTGTTGCACAGGTGGCGTCCTACCACGGTATATCACATTTGTGAGATACTGTCTGTGTGTGTATACACAGATGTGTGGATGATCCTGAATGTTCATCATGCCAGTCAGTCGCATTTGCAGCCCTGTGAATGCGAGAATTGTCATACAGGGATAAGAAGGTCATATTCCTCAGTAAGATGATGAGCAAAAGGCAAAACCTGGTTGACCAGCAGCTCAATGTGGGCACTGTGGATCAAATTTACTGTCACCACAACCACCACAAGGACCTATTTCCACATAATTAAAGCACTCCCTGAACATCACAGAGCTCCTCCAGCTTGAACCAAACCTTGCACACAGTCCTCATTGGATGCCTCCTGAGGTCTACAGTGAACACGACTCAGAGCATCGTTCACATACAGGCAAAAATAAGATTCATCTGACCAGATAACATGTTTTTAGTCATGAAGCGTTTCTTGCCCGGAATTTTTATTCCCACGCTGTGAAACATGCCGGCAAGGCCTGTCCATCAGTTTCGTCTTTCGTCTGCAATTCTGATGAGAATTTCCTGTAGACTGGGATTTTTGCCTCTGCTGGTCGACCTGTATGACTGTACGCTTTGACACACCTACAGATTCAGCTACTTCCTTCACACTGTGCAGTCACTCCTTTTTGCCAATCATTAACATCCACTTTGTGACCCATTTTCCACACACTGAGCAAGACATTCACTACACTGTACCACCTTTTCTCAATCTATGAATCCTGTCGCACACCCTGCAGTGTGCAGCATTTATAGCCCGGTCATCCTCGTGCCATCTGCAGAAGCCTGAAGTTACTACCACCTTAAACACACAAGGTGTCTAATTTTTTGAGCTTATATACTCTGACTGGCCGCCTTATTTATTTTGTTTACATGCCACAGTATCAGCTCCACTGACCATATAGATGCACTTCCTATAGTTACAGACTGTAGTCCATCTGTTTCTCTACATGCTTCCTCAAAGATCAGGACCCCCACAGAGCAGGTACTACTTGGGTGGTGGATCATTCTCAGCACTGCAGTGACGTATTATCGTGTGTTGTGCTGACATTACAGTAAACTACAGTCTGTAACTGTAGACCGACAATGAGCTCCCAGTGGAGCTGATACAGTGGCGTGTAAACAAAATAAATAAAGTGCCATAAAAATGTGTCTTACATACATGAGGGAGACCTTACAGTGCACGTGCATAGAACACAGACACACATACACCTTTCAGAAGTGGTCTCGCCTCACAAGCACAGGTGAGACCACTTATTGCACACACACGTGCTCGAAGCCTGATTGACAGCACGGCTTTAGTTCAGTCTTCTGTTCTTCAGTGTCAGAGAAAAACAGGAAATATTTATTTAATAAGAAAATAATACAAAAGCCTCAGCAACTACATATAACATTGCATTTTATGTACATATTTATTGTGTCCACTCTTGACCTTTATTACAGCTTCCCTTCTTTTATGAACGTGTTTATGCTTATCAACAATAAAGGCAGCGTGGAGCTTCTTTTATACAGTGATAGGAAACACAGTAGCTCATTTCTAATGCTACTCTCTAGCTGTCCATTCATTTTGTGGTCTCTTCCTCAGGACTTTTCTTCTAACAGAGCCATTTCCTCTCATCCACAGATGGTCCAGGCGTTGTATAATAATGGATCGAACGCTATCTGGGAGCAGTCTCTGCTGGACTCGGCCTCAACAACGAGCGGCAAGAGGAAGGCCAGTCCTCAGGATAAACTCCAGTGAGTGCTTTAGTGTCTCAGCAATGTGGAACAGAGAATGGGTCTGGTTGAAGAATGATGAACGGGAATTCCACCAATTTTTGGGAATTTCAGCATAGTTAACTCATTCAGGGTGGCTTGGTGTGAAGTGCTTTGTTCTAGAGAAACTTACAGAGTCAGAATTGTTCACAGTGGTGGTGATAGGAACCAGGCATGGCCATGTTGGCAGTTTTAAATGTTCTCCACTTGTAAATGATTTTCCGGACAGTGGAATGGCTGATTTGCCATTGTTCCTATGCCTCCCCACAGTCATATAAATCGCTAACCTCAGAGAGCTTCGTGGATCTGACCGTGTTGATACTACTCACGTCAACATTCATGACCAAACCAAATGAAATGTCTAAGGTTTACATAAAACTGGCTTCTCCAAAACGCTGGATGTTCTAATAATTTTCATCTGATCTGCTGCACCTGATTTTAATTTTAGGCATTTTAAGTAGTAATAAATGTGGGGTGTCATAACTTTTTCACTCACAAGAAAATTTTATTTCTGTTATTTGGACTTTACTAATAATTTTTCAGAGACATTTCTTCCGTTTTATTTGTTCAGTTATATTACACAGATATTACACGTTATTGTGAAAGGGAAGATCGGATGTCCATAAGTTTAAATATAAAAAACTTTTATATTTAAAAAAAAAAAAAAAACAAGACAGGTTTTCATGGGGTGTCTTCATTTTTTATACGACTGTATGACGATCCTTTCGGCTACAGCAGGCATTCGATAGAGTAACAGGTGAAGAAGATTTTGGAAAACGGTTAAACGTTGACAAATGCTAACAGTGTGTAGCAATAAACATACATCTTTCCTCCTCAACAGCCCGAACAAAGCTGAGTTTATAAGAGCCAAATATCAAATGCTGGCTTTCGTCCATCGGGCACCCTGTCGCGATGAGGACAGTTGTACTGCTAAGGACCTGAGCAAGGTGAGCACGTTTATCCTGTTTTTGTGCTTTCACTCTGTTCTATACAGATTTTTCCCCTTGGAGTCAAAATCAGAAGTTTCTTAAATCCTGCAAAATCAGGATTACCTTTATTTTATTAAGGTTATATATTTTAAATTATGAGATCATTTTAATCCAGTATGAATCTGCAGTGTGTGTAGTTTTACAGTCTGACAGTAATAATTGTGGAGTGATTTTAATCCAGTATGAATCTGCAGTGTCTGTAGTTTTACAGTCTGACTGTAATAATTGTGGAGTGATTTTAATCCAGTATGAATCTGCAGTGTGTGTAGTTTTACAGTCTGACTGTAATAATTGTGGAGGGATTTTAATCCAGTATGAATCTGCAGTGTGTGTAGTTTTACAGTCTGACTGTAATAATTGTGGAGGGATTTTAATCCAGTATGAATCTGCAGTGTGTAGTTTTACAGTCTGTCTGTAATAATTGTGGAGGGATTTTAATCCAGTATGAATCTGCAGTGTGTAGTTTTACAGTCTGACTGTAATAATTGTGGAGTGATTTTAATCCAGTATGAATCTGCAGTGTGTGTAGTTTTACAGTCTGACTGTAATAATTGTGGAGTGATTTTAATCCAGTATGAATCTGCAGCGTGTGTAGTTTTACAGTCTGACTGTAATAATTGTGGAGTGATTTTAATCCAGTATGAATCTGCAGCGTGTGTAGTTTTACAGTCTGACAGTAATAATTGTGGAGTGATTTTAATCCAGTATGAATCTGCAGTGTGTAGTTTTACGGTCTGACTGTAATAATTGTGGAGTGATTTTAATCCAGTATGAATCTGCAGTGTGTAGTTTTACAGTCTGACAGTAATAATTGTGGAGTGATTTTAATCCAGTATGAATCTGCAGTGTGTAGTTTTACGGTCTGACTGTAATAATTGTGGAGTGATTTTAATCCAGTATGAATCTGCAGTGTGTGTAGTTTTACAGTCTGACTGTAATAATTGTGGAGGGATTTTAATCCAGTATGAATCTGCAGTGTGTGTAGTTTTACAGTCTGACTGTAATAATTGTGGAGGGATTTTAATCCAGTATGAATCTGCAGTGTGTAGTTTTACGGTCTGACTGTAATAATTGTGGAGGGATTTTAATCCAGTATGAATCTGCAGTGTGTAGTTTTACAGTCTGACTGTAATAATTGTGGAGGGATTTTAATCCAGTATGAATCTGCAGTGTGTAGTTTTACAGTCTGACTGTAATAATTGTGGAGTGATTTTAATCCAGTATGAATCTGCAGTGTGTAGTTTTACAGTCTGACTGTAATAATTGTGGAGTGATTTTAATCCAGTATGAATCTGCAATGTGTGTAGTTTTACAGTCTGACTGTAATAATTGTGGAGGGATTTTAATCCAGTATGAATCTGCAGTGTGTGTAGTTTTACAGTCTGACTGTAATAATTGTGGAGTGATTTTAATCCAGTATGAATCTGCAGTGTGTGTAGTTTTACAGTCTGACTGTAATAATTGTGGAGGGATTTTAATCCAGTATGAATCTGCAGTGTGTAGTTTTACAGTCTGACTGTAATAATTGTGGAGGGATTTTAATCCAGTATGAATCTGCAGTGTGTGTAGTTTTACAGTCTGACTGTAATAATTGTGGAGGGATTTTAATCCAGTATGAATCTGCAGTGTGTGTAGTTTTACAGTCTGACTGTAATAATTGTGGAGTGATATTAATCCAGTAATGAATCTGCAGCGTGTGTAGTTTTACAGTCTGACTGTAATAATTGTGGAGTCATTTTAATCCAGTATGAATCTGCAGTGTGTAGTTTTACAGTCTGACTGTAATAATTGTGGAGTGATTTTAATCCAGTATGAATCTGCATTGTGTAGTTTTACAGTCTGACTGTAATAATTGTGGAGTCATTTTAATCCAGTAATGAATCTGCAGTGTGTGTAGTTTTACAGTCTGACGGTAATAATTGTGGAGCGATTTTAATCCAGTATGAATCTGCAGTGTCTGTAGTTTTACAGTCTGACGGTAATAATTGTGGAGTGATTTTAATCCAGTATGAATCTGCAGTGTGTAGTTTTACAGTCTGACGGTAATAATTGTGGAGTGATTTTAATCCAGTATGAATCTGCAGTGTGTAGTTTTACAGTCTGACGGTAATAATTGTGGAGCGATTTTAATCCAGTATGAATCTGCAGTGTGTGTAGTTTTACAGTCTGACTGTAATAATTGTGGAGCGATTTTAATCCAGTATGAATCTGCAGTGTGTAGTTTTACAGTCTGACTGTAATAATTGTGGAGTGATTTTAATCCAGTGTGAATCTGCAGTGTGTGTAGTTTTACAGTCTGACTGTAATAATTGTGGAGCGATTTTAATCCAGTATGAATCTGCAGTGTGTAGTTTTACAGTCTGACTGTAATAATTGTGGAGTGATTTTAATCCAGTGTGAATCTGCAGTGTGTGTAGTTTTACAGTCTGACTGTAATAATTGTGGAGTGATTTTAATCCAGTGTGAATCTGCAGTGTGTAGTTTTACAGTCTGACTGTAATAATTGTGGAGTGATTTTAATCCAGTGTGAATCTGCAGTGTGTGTAATATTTGCAGTCTGATTGTTTAGGTGCTGCCTGGTTTAATGTTCCTAATGCACAGTTAACAGTTACAGTAAAACACTGTCTTTGAATCTTCAGCAACTTCACTCCAGTGTCCGGACAGGTAATCTGGACACGTGTCTGCGGTTACTCTCACTTGGAGCTCAAGCCAACTTCTTCCATCCGGTAAAATCCCACTGCGCCTTTACTGTATGAAAGCTGTACTGAAGCTTGTAGTTCAATAAAATTGAATTGTAACTGTAAAACTTTGTAAAACTTTGTTCTACCTTTCTCTGGCTTGTTTGAGCAGGAGAAAGGCACCACGCCGCTGCATGTTGCGGCTAAAGCAGGGCAGGTGTCGCAGGTGGAGCTGCTCTCGGTGTATGGAGCCGACCCTGGAGCTCCAGACGCCAACGGAAACACACCCATAGAGTACGCAAGGTACCGCAGATGAGTTTTCTCTCTCTCTGTTTTTCTAATTTAACAGTTTACAGCATTTTTAAACTCACAGAGCACAAACAGCAGATCTGTTTATTGTGACATAAACACAGCAATCTGTTCCACACAGAGTTAGTACAGAGCAGGAGCTGCTCCACCAAGATCATCACGTTTTAGCTTATCTTACATTATTATTTAAAAGTGTGTGTATATATTTATATATAATATTCTGTGAGTGTTAAAAGGCCTGAAGCCATTTGTGAATTATCAGTGTGTGAGACGCAATATTAGACACAAGTTTTAGCTTTTAGTTTCTGATTTATCTGCAAATGGCTGCTCTGAGGAGTGTTAATCTATCAGTGAGCAAAAACTGTGGCATGTTTTTTCCCCAGACAGGCCGGCCACCTGGACCTGGCAGATCGTCTGGTGGAAATTCAGTATGAACTGACCGACCGACTGGCCTTTTACCTGTGTGGCCGTAAGCCAGGTGAGCTGTTGCTATATTCAGCTCCATCCAACTGTATGTGTTTATAATGCATAGTAGTTGAACACTTCATTGTAATAACTTAATCATTTATAGTAATTATTGAATAACTTAAAGTAGATACTATGTAATTCATAGTAGTAGAATACCTAATAATAATTACTGAATCATTTATAGTAATTACTTAATAAATTAAAGTAGATACTAAATAATCCATAGTAGTTGAGTACTTCATAATAATTACTGAATCATTTATAGTAATTACTGAATATAAAATTACAGGTTGATTCATTAATAGATATTAAATAACACATAGAAGTTACTGAATCATTCATTGTAATTAGTGAAGAAATCACTGTAATTGCCAAATAATTTATAGCAATTACTTAATATTTCATAGTACTTAATGAATAATACATTTTAAGATTAATTATATATTATTGTACCGAAATTATTCACTTACTGGTTCGAAAAGGTCTTAAATATGGGCATGCATGTAACACACTCTGTTTACGTATTTTTAACATTCAGATCATAAGAATGGACAACACTTCATTATCCCGCAGCTGGCCGACAGGTACTGATGTTTAGACTGTTTTTGTAGCTTATGTTTTCAAACTCATAATTGAGGAATAGTGTGTTTCTGTTCTGTGTCACATCCTGTCTGACTAAGCTTCTCTTTACCTTTATTGCTTTCTCTGATGAAAGAAATGTGTAAGTATTTGTCACAAGTGGTTAACATGACACATTTCCTTTTCACCTTGTTTCTGTGGTACATGCTGAGGAAGTCGGCTTTCTTTCTGCTGTAAACTGGGCGTCAGGGGTGTTTATTTAAAAAAAAAAAAAAGTTAAATTAAATTTTTTTTTTGTAACTCTTGCAGCAGCCAAGATTTAACAGAGGTGGCCAAGGCCGCAAAAAGAAAACTACAGTCGGTGAGTCTTTGAGTCATAATGACAGCATCATAGTAACTGCAGAATCATTTCTAGATGAAAACTCATGTTTTTTCCTTTGTTGCAATTGTAAAGAGACCTTTGATGTAAGAAAGACACTATATACATGGAGCAAATATCATAATTAAGTTGGCTTCCTTCTTGTTGTTATTCCAAACTGACATTTGTCAGTGCTACTACTCTAAAACTAGAACCACCAGACTTTGCAGTCATAGAGCCTATAACCAAACGACACGATTAAATATGCGTTTTTTTTTTTATTTATCTGCCACAATGGTGTCACAATAGACTTGCCCTAGCAACCACCTGGAACACTACAGCAGCAAACATAAGAAATACAATAGTAACCATGTAAAAGCACTTTAGCAGCCACTTAGCAATCATATTTCTGTGGTGCTAATTAGTTCATACACACATTTTTACATTATCTGATTCGTAAAAAGCAGATAAAAAGGAAAACCAAAAAACCAAATCAGACCACAACATAATTACTGTCCAGAGTTTATGTGGAACCTGCTTTAGCCTAGATTTCCTTTATCCCAGCTTTATATGGCCATAAACCTCCATAATTGCAACAAACTCATCAACATACTTTATACAGGTAAATTTCAACCAGATAAATATCCCAGCGAACACCTTATATAAGTAGCAAATTTATAGCCACAGTCCTAGCAACCACCTGAAATACCATATCAACTGCTTACAAGATACCATAGAAATCACCTACCAGCAACCTTTCTGCAATACCTAACACTCAAAAAAGCAACAGAAACCAATAAGCGATACCCTTAACTTTACTACAGCAACTGCCCAGCAAACCTCTGGCAATCACCTGGAACACCACAGCAAAGATCTAGCAACACTTTAGCAGTACCGGGAAACTCAAGCTGTGCGATCACTGCATTTTCTTCAGGAATAGTTCTTGTTCTTAATGTCAAGCCAAATTAAAGTTTGTTCACAAATGTTCTCCTTCTATTTATTATCATTATTATTATTATTAGAATCATTATTATTAAAAGTCATAATCACTAGAGAATCAACAGTCCTGCTGTACAGCTTGGAGTAACTGCAGTTATGTAAAGCAAAAGTCATACAGCTGAAGTGTTTTTAGGCCCCAGTCATCATCTACCTGTAAATCAGAAGAACATTTTATTCCATGCTTTTGTGTGTTTTGTGATTTTTGCTTGTAGCTCAGTAACCACCTGTTTGAGGAGCTGGCGATGGATGTGTATGATGAGGTGGACAGAAGAGAAACAGATGCTGGTAGGTTTTCATTTTTCAGGGTGTAACGTGTGCTGATATGTTCAGTAGCCCCCAAGCATCCGCGTGTTAGCTTTTCCAAAGTAGCCTCTTTTCAGTAGCCTGCAGGCTACATATTTCATTTTGTGCAAGTTAGTGAATTTGCTGTTTTTAAACTGAGGTCACTTAGTAAGTTTGATGCGAGACAAAAAGTAGATTTAATTAAGTGAAGTTTCTTAAGAAAGTGCAGGAATGTAAAGTAGACAGGAATGTAAGGTAGATATATGTTTGCCGCTTTAGTAAGTATTTAGGTCATTCATGTCCAGCAGCTATATGTAGTACGAGAAGGAAAAATGTGCTAGAGCATGTTGTGAGAGATCTAGAGAGGTGAGATTATCTATTAACCCCTTTCCTGGTTTTATCTGTAGAAATTGACACTGAATAAAGTGATAGAAATTGGTGCTCAGGCAAGCTTGCCTGAACCAACGGAAGTTTATTTAGTAGTTTATCGAGGCTACTGTACATCCAGCCGTCCCACACTATTGTAAACACTTCTCTCTTTTTCTCATTGTTTCGTTTGTGACATACTCAGTTTGGTTGACCACTCAGAGCCACAGCACCTTGATGACTGAAGCCGTGCTCGTGCCTTTCCTTCCTGTAAACCCAGAATACTCCTCTACACGAAACCAGGCGAGTCTCAACAACACCACTGAGATAAAAAACCACTGAGGCGTGCGAACAGGAAGCGTGATTCTTCCCCTTCAGAACCGACGTGGTATCTGTGCAGCAGCTTCAGAGCAGAAGATCACGCTTGTGCAGAGTGCATCAGAGATTGCAGTACGGCTTAAACAGCTGATCTGACCTGTGAAAACCAAGAGCATCAGCTCATTTAAAGTGATAATAAACAGCTTTTCTTCCCTTTTCTGCAAACATAGTCAATCAGCCAAGACATGGTTGGTGTTCTTTAGTTTAGAGCTACAACCTTGAGAACCTTATAGTTACAGCATCTAAATTGTGTAAATTCTCTGAAACACGTGTAGAACATGTCTAGCATAATAATCAGCAGCAAGATTTTGGCACAATTTTGTGGGATTCAGCAAATAAATAGTAATTGTGCATTAAATGTGTTCTCTGTAGAGCATATGTTAACTTGTTCATTTGATTAAATTTGCATTTTTTTTTATACAGCAATCGATCAAAAACAAGCTTTCTTGTAGTAATGAATGGTGGAATGTTCTGATGATGTCACAATAGATGACACTCAGATGTACCCTAGCAACCACCTGGAACACCACAGCAGCAAGCATAAGAAATACTTTAGTAGCCATGTAAAAACAGCCCAGCAAACACCTTGGATACATAAGCGGCCGCCTAGCAACCCTTGGCAGTCTTATGTCTGTGTTGTTATTTAGTTCATACATGCATTTCGCTGTTATCGGAACAAAACCTTGTATCTCCAGAATGGTAACTATACAGGAGAAGGAAAAAACCTACGTTACTTTTTATGCAAGAATTTTTTCCAATGTCGTTTTCTTTTGGTCCGTTCTTCACAAAATGTACACGCAATGTAAAGAGAAACAGACATTTTCAAATTACGTCAAAAACTGAAAAACGACAAAAATGGAGATGCAAGTTTTTCTTCACACAGCAGCGATTTACTTGTACTTTATTTGAGTCTGTTTACTTTCTAAGGCTAGCAAGTCTTAAAAAGCAGAAAATCAAATCAGACCACAACAAAATTACTGTCCAAAATTGCGCATTCTACCGTTAAATTTTATGGGTTGCTAATGGCTAATGTAATGGAAGTGCATGTACACCAATTAGCATATGCAAATGAACAGACAAAATTCCGGCTTTGAGACGCTCCTACTGTTTGCACTGTCCATTTTTGTAAACAGGTCTGTCCTTCAATGGTCAGGACCCCCACAGAGCAGGTATTATTTGTGTGGTAGGTCATTCTCAGCAGTAACACTGACGTGGTGGTGGTGTTGTGTCCAGTGTAGATGACCTTTCATTGACAATCTCTTTGGGAAAACGCCGATAATGATCAAAACTAAGTTATCAGAGTAGAGCAGGTGGAGGGGCTTAGCGGCCTACGAAGCCCCTTTTCAACCGTATTAAAAGTATTGGAAACTGTTCTGTACTGTTCCAGTTTATTTCCTGTAGACTTCGTCATCAAGTACACAAGTCAAGTGCACAAGTATAACTCCTACGTATAAAGTTTAGCTTTCTGGTAAATGGAGGTTTACACACAGGTCGTTTTCACCCTGTTCCCACATCCCATCCAGACCTAAATCAGGTCTGTTTGAGTTTACTGAGATTAAAGAAGAGGTCGACACAGTTTTCGCAGCGGCGCCCCTCACCACACCCTAGATAAGAATCTGAAAAGCAGAAGTGAGCTGCTGTGCTGTGAAACTGAACAAGAAGTGTGGGGTGGATTTGTTTTCACTGCCCTCTCTGCTGGCCGGTGTTGCTGTCTACTCTGCACTCACTGTCCATCTTATCAGCTCCACTTACTGTATAGCTGGACTCTGTAGATCTACAGTTACAGACTGTAGTCCATCTGTTTCTCTGATACTCTGTTACCCTGTTCTTCAGTGGTCAGGACCTCCACGGACCCTCACAGAGCAGGTACTTTTTGGGTGGTGGATCATTCTCAGCACTGCAGTAACATTGAGTGGATCAGACGCAGCAGTGCTGCAGGAGTTTTAAACACTGTGTCCACTCACTGTCCACTCTATTAGACACTCATACCTCATCTGTCCACCTTGTAGATGTAAAGTCAGAGACGACAGCTCATCTGCTGCTGCACAGTTTGTGTTGGTCGTCCTCTAGTCCTTCATCAGTGGTCACAGGACGCTGTTGGCTAGATATTTTTGGTTGGTGGGCTATTCTCAGTCCAGCAGTGACACTGAGGTGTTTAAAAACTCCAGCAGCACTGCTGCGTCTGATCCACTCTGACCAGCGCAACACACACTAACACACCACCACCATGTCAGAGTCACTGCTGAGAATGATCCACCACCCAAATAGTACCTGCTCTGTGAGGGTCCATGGGGGTCCTGACCACTGAAGAACAGGGTAACAGAGTATCAGAGAAACAGATGGACTACAGTCTGTAACTGTAGAACTACAAAGACCAGCTATATATTAATTAGTGTTGTTTTCTGCATCCACACCAAAACATACTTGTGCATCTTATGATTACATTCATGAATAAGTATCTCTTTTCCAGGGAAGACAAAAACTTGCCCGATTCAACGCTCACGAGTTTGCAACTCTGATCATCGACATACTGAGTGATGCGATGCGCCGTCAGCAGGGGAGCTCAGCCACGATTCCTAAAGGTAAAGGCATCCAGCTGTTTCCATGACCTGTGTAGCCAGATTCACTTTCTCCACTCTTAATGCTCCCTAATGTTACACAGAGCTCAGGTCGATTTGGGATCCTTTCAAAGTTGAAATGAAAATGATTACAGATGAAACTTGCGCTCCTCATTGAATTCACAGACATGGGTGAGCAAGTTCATCAAGTGCAACCATAATGGCTACATACACATTCACTTTTTTAAAGGCTTAACATGCACAAAGCTCAGGCCAAATATGGACAGATAGATAAAAGAAAGCTATATCGATATAGGAAAGAAAGATAGCTGGGGAAAAATAACGTTGTTTGTTTAGCTAGCGGATTAACTGAATGTGTTGCGTGTAGGGTTTTGTGTTACTCACAAGTTGCCCAGTCAAGTTGCAGGAAACTCGCAATGTGCAACTAATTGCATGAAAGCTTCACCATGTAAAGCCTGCCTTAGTCACGTCCTTAACAACATAATAGCAAAGTGTCTCATACACTATGTAGAGAGAAGTATCCTAATTGTTGTGTCAAATGCTTCAAGCACACCCGTTTCTAACAGGTGACCTCACAAAAGCTTTTCTGGATAAATGGGCAGAACCTCCAAAATCTCGTAGAAAGCTTCCCAGACGAGCGGAAGCTGTTGTAGCTGCAAAGGGAGACCAACTCCATTATTAATGCCTGTGGGTTTAGAATGAGGTTCATAAAAGCTTGCGTAGTTGTAATATGTAGGTGTCCTAATACTTTTGGCAATATAATGTACTTAAAAGCAGCGTTTATTTTAGTCTACATTTTCTCTGTGTTCTTGTGATGAAACATAACAAATACCCAGATAGCGATGTCAGGATTTCATGCTGGCACCTCAAATGAAATACTCGATTACCTGCGTACATCCCTGTTAGCCACCTTAGCTCTGGAGCTGTAATTTCAAATTAAAGAAGTAAACTTCAGACACCAGGTTTGTCTTTTCTGATCGATATTTGGCATAACTGTGAAAATGTGTACATATAACATTGAACAAAGGGTGATGTTCTCTCCCCAGACGAGCTGACCCTAAAGCGCTCGAGCAGTCGGCACGCAAGCGAAAGCCAAGATGCCGATCAACACGACTACGACAGCGTGGCTTCAGACGAGGACACGGACATCGAAGCTCATTCTCTGAAAATGGGCCGAGCTAAGGTGAGCGCAGAGGCTGCTGGGATTCAGGGAGAATTAGGCCCCATAAAGAGGCATGCATCCGTGTCCTTAGCCCTATTGGAGCTAGGGATGACCCTTAAACAGGACTACTATTACTGTGGGAGCTCTGAGTTCAGAGAATTATAGAAGGTAATTCACTCTGGAATAATTGATAAGCGGACTTGTGAAAACTGCAGATCGATTCGTACTGGATTATAAACATAGATTTTGTCGGTGATCACTCAATTTGCCTCCCTGGCATGTTAATACTAATCCAGCTCCAATAGGGCTACAGGGTCTTTCAATGGTGCAAAACCATGTAATATGAGAAGCAGAAGATTAAGACATTATCGCCGACGGAAGCAAACCGTGCGCCAGTGAAGTGAGATTATTCAGCAAGATAAACTTACACAGAATAAGAGAAGAACCTAGAAGTAGTGGAAGTAACCTTGCAGGCTCAAAGTGAACAAATAGGTTTTTCTGTACAGATTCAAAGACATTCAGTGTGATCTGCTTTTATACTTGGTAGTTTATCATCCGTGTTTTTCAGCTGATCAATACATGACTGAACAACTGTCAATATTAATTAAGACAGGTATTATTTGAATTTATATTTTAGTAGTTTATAGAATTTGTTTACTTAAGAATAAAACTCATTACACCAAAAAAAAGGAACGTTATTAGTTTTTAAGCCACAACTTTCTAAATAACCTTTAAATATCATCAGAAATTTGTATCGTGGCTCTTGTATTGCAGCAGTTCCCACCCTAATGAAGGAGAATTCTGGTTTCTTTTCATATTTTTTGTATAATTTGAACATTGATGTGAACAATTTCCCCCTCACAGTGGTGGTGATAGGAACCAGACGTCCACCTCTAAAAGCTCCCCCCTGAAAGTTATTACATGACATGGTTACGAATTCACTGCCTGATGACTGAGACACTGTTTTATGATAGTTTTGAGAAGATTTTGGCCAAAAACGTATTTCTTTTAACTATAGTCATTTTATGAAAGGGACCTCTGGGGTGTTGTGAGGCAAAACAGCTCCCAAAGAAAACTTTTTTTTGTCAGATTTAACACTATTTTACCATCATCATCAACCCATATAAAGCTCAGAAGACATGTGTTGGTTCACTGGTGGTTCTGGATGGTAAATAAAATGTCTATATTTGTCTTGTAGTCATGGTGACCCCTGGTTCCCATCACCACCACTGTAAAGACATCTGAGTCTCTGCAATCAGTCATTTCACATCAAACCGCTCTGAATGACTCTGTTTACATCTCAAACACTGAATTATGAGGAAATGTTTAAAAAGTGGTGGAGTTCTTCTTTTAAAATTACTGCAAACTGTGCAGAAAAATAATTCCAGGCGCCATCTGCTGGACAAAACCTGTACCCACCGTTATGGTCACTGAGCTAAGATTTAGACACAGAAGCCTTTAAACATTAACAGTCATTAACAGTAACACTGCTCTCAATCTCCGCTTTCACCTTCTGTCCTCAGAGTCTGGACTCTGACGTGTCGGACGGTCCAGTGACTGTGCAGGAGTTTTTGGAGGTGAAGAACGCTCTGACGGCCTCCGAGGCCAAAATCCAGCAGCTGGTGAAGGCCAACGTCACGCTGAGCGAGGAGCTGCGGCTCCTGCAGAAAAAGGTACAGGAGATTCATCTGTAAGGCGGCAGAGAAGGAATCCTGGGGTTCGAACCCAGCTGTCGGCAACTGGCACAGCGCCTTTACACTCTGCGCTCCAGCAGGTGGCTGATGGCAGTCGCTTTTGGCTGAAACAGAGGCATCGGACAAATGACTAATGCATGCAGTAGCATGCTGGAAATGATTTCGGGACCCTGCCGTCGCTTCACACGCGATCTCCTGCTGCCACCACCATCACCTCTTCCCACCATCCAATCACAGTGATCAGTGTCAGCTGAATGCAGTTCGGTCCACAGCACCAGTCAAACATTTTCCACATTCTAGGATGACAGTGGAGACATAATCCACCAATTTCCCAAATTAATTCAGAATTCCGAGCGGTTTGGTGTGAAATGGTTAATTGTAGAGATCCAGATGTCTTTACAGTGGTGGTGATGGGAACCAGGGGTCATCACGACTACAACACAGATATAGACATTTTCTTTACTATCCAGAACCACCAGAGAACCTACAGGTTTTAAGAGTTTTATATGGAGTGATGATGATAGTAAAGTAGGAAAATCTGAAAAAATAAGTCGTTTTCTTTGGGGATTATTTTGCCTCACAACATCAAGCATGTATCCCTCCACCATGACGGTGTTAAAAGCCCGTTTTAGTCCAAAACTTTCTCAAAACTGTAGATAAAACAGCGTCTCAGTCATCAGGCAGTGAATTCATATCCATTTCATGTAACATATACATTTCTGTGAGGGGGGCTTTTAGAGGTGGACGTCTGGTTCCTATCACCACCACTGTGAAAATTTCTGACTAGCATTACTCCAACCCCTCTGAGTGACTGTTTACATCTTAACTGCACGGTGCTAATGTCTTCGATGTTTCTCGTAGAGACTTAAAATACCCCAGAACTTGTTCTGATTGGTCTACAAATTTGATGTTATTCATTATATACACATATATACATATATAACCCGGAGTCCAACTAATTTTGATCACAGAAGGGGAGCATTCGTAAGGCTACAGGCTCCATATCCCTCAAGAAATCATGAATTCCAATGTATGGCAACGTATGGCTTTCAAATATGTGACATTTTCAAATATGTGACAAAAAACGGGGATCTCCAAAATAGTAACTTTAAAGGAGAAGGCGAAAACTCTCTTACCTTTCAATGCAAATGAATGTAAAGAGATTTTATTCCAAGTGAATTTAGAGCATTTCTATCGGTCCGTTCACCGTGAAATTTTAACACGACGCAAAGAACAGCTGATTTGTTGAAAGGATGTAGAAAAATAAAAATTGACAAAAATTGGTTTTTGATATATATATCGATGATATATTAACAAATATGGATTGTGTTTAAATTTGTCACATATGGGCCATTTTCAAAAATAGGACATGTTTTAAGACCTATAACAACGTACAAGCACATATGATATGACAGAAAACACTGGGCTTCATTCTTCAACCCTTCTTAAGAAGAAATTTCAGTAACACTTTACTGTAGGGCACAGGTCATAAGGCTTTATGACACCTACATAAGCTTGTCATAAACCCTGTCATAACCCTACATAGATGTTTATAAATGCTTATTACAATAGGTGTAATTCGCTGTAAAGTTTACATTTGCCAGTTTTGATCAGTTAGCTAAAGTAGTCTTTATGACAGATGATGCCTATTGGTATAAGCATTTATAAACATTTACATACATATCGAAATTTGTTCTTAAAACCCACTTTTTCCGGTTTAAAAACACGTCATGAATCTGACGTAGACTTTTTCTTAGGAACACATTTAAGAAAAAACAGAGATATTGGTGAATGAGGCCCAACGTTCATAAATGGATGGCATGTGTTACTCATATATGCAGTCTTCATGTTATATAATAATAATAATAAAGTTTTTATGCATCTTTATTTTTTCCTCATGCCTGAAAATGAATATAGTAGCTACAGAATTCAACTGATGTGCACATTGTAAGTGACGCAGTAACCGCAGTAAACATGAAATAGATAAAATATTGTTTATTGATATTTAAATAATTTCATATTTTAAAACAGGTCACATAGTAACATTAATAACTGTACTATGTATTCAACAATTAAATCACGTACTATGTATATGTGTCCAGTATTGGCTACTTACATGTATATTTTGAAATATAAGTCTAGCTTTAATGGCCTGTTTGGTAAGCATTTATGCGTCTTTATAAACGTTTATGCAGGGCTTATGTCTGCTGTTATGCAGGGCTTATGTAGCCTTATGAACACTGCCCTACAGTAAAGCACCACCGGCTACATTAAGTGGTACAAAACTCACTTTTTGACCAATTTTCTAAAGAGATGAGCATCAGATTTTAACATTTCGGATACAGATGTTCATCCATTCATACGTGTGCACACTTGACTGGTGCTGTGGTCTCATATTTACTGGGACGCTGTTGAATTTGCATGTCAGTAGAAGTTGTTTTGTCATAACCAGCTTGCCTTGTTTTAATTTATTCTGTTCAAATTCTGTTAACTCTTTTAGTTGAATTGATTTGCTAATAACTAGAGCGCATGTTTAATCACAACAGACGTGACTGCTGTCACTGCATAATGTACATTACAGTGCATGTGTTTCCACTCATTTCAAAGCTATTTTGCAAATGCATTGTGTCTCTGTTCTTTTACAGCATGACTTCTGTTAAGTGTTGTTCTCATTTTGCTTTTTGTATGAAAAAAAAGCATACTGTACTATTACATATGCTACTGCAAGAGGATCTTTAGACCTTTGCATGGTAGAAATGTATCACTGTACACTATAAAGGGCTTTTTAAATGCAGATTGTGATGCAGATGTTGAGTGATTCTCTTTATGGGAGTTTGGGCGGGGGTTTGGGGGGTATTGGGCTGAATGCAATGGCTGGCTACAACCCCAATTCCAGTGAAGTTGGGACGTTGTGTAAAACATAAATAAAAACAGAATACGATGATCTGCAAATCCTTTTCAACCTATATTCAATTGAATACACTACAAAGACGAGATATTTAATGTTCAAACGGATAAACTTTATTGTTTTTTGCAAATATTCACTCAATTTTAATTTGATGCCTGCAACACGTTCCAAAGAAGTTGGGACAGGGGCGTGTTTCCCACTGTGTTACATCACCTTTCCTTTTAACAACACTCAATAAGCGTTTGGGAACTGGGGACACTAATTGTTGAAGCTTTGTAGGTGGAATTCTTTCCCATTCTTGCTTGATGTACAACTTCAGTTGCTCAGCAGTCCGGAGTCTCCGCTGTCGTGTTTTGAGCTTCATAATGCGCCACACATTTTCAATGGGAGACCGGTCTGGACTGCAGGCAGGCCAGTCTAGTACCCGCAGTCTTTTACTACGAAGCCACGCTGTTGTAACACGTGCAGAATGTGGCTTGGCATCGTCTTGCTGAAATAAGCAGGACGTCCCTGAAAAAGACGCTGCTTGGATGGCAGCAGATGTTGCTCCAAAACCTGTATGTACCTTCCAGCATTAATGGTGCCTTCACAGATGTGCCAGTTACCCCTGCCATGGGCACTAACACATCCCCACACCATCAGAGATGCTGGCTTTTGGATTTTGCGCTGATAACAATCCAGACAGTCCTTTTCCTCTGTGGCTCGGAGGACAAGACGTCCATGATTTCCAAAAACAGTTTGAAATGTGGACGCGTCAGACCACAGGACACTTTTCCACTCTGCGTCAGTCCATCTCAGATGAGCTCGGGCCCAGAGAAGCCGACGGTGTTTCTGGGTGGTGTTGATATCTGGCTTTTGCTTTGCATGGCAGAGTTTTAACTTGCACTTGTAGATGGAGCGACGAACTGTGTTCACTGACAGTGGTTTTCTGAAGTGTTCCTGAGCCCATGTGGGAATATCCGTTACAGAATGATGTGGGTTTTTAATGCAGTGCCGCCTGAGGGATCGAAGGTCACGGGCATTCAGTGCTGGTTTTCTGCCTTGCCGCTTACTTGCAGAGATTTCTCCAGATTCTCTGAATCTTTTGATGATATTATGGACTGTAGATGATGAAATCCCTAAATTCCTTGCAGTTGCCTGTTGAGAAACTTTGTTCTTAAACTGTTGGACTATTTGCTCACGCAGTTGTTCACAAAGTGGTGAACCTCGCCCGTCCTTGCTTGTGAACGACTGAGCCTTTCAGGGATGCTCCCTTTATACCCAATCATGACACTCACCTGTTTCCAATTAACCTGTTCACCTGTGGAATGTTCCAAACAGGTGTTTTTGAGCATTCCTCAACTTTCCCAGTCTTTTGTTGCCCCTGTCCCAACTTCTTTGGAACGTGTTGCAGGCATCAAATCCAAAATGAGTGAATATTTGCAAAAAACAAAGTTTATCTGTTTGAACATTAAATATCTCGTCTTTGCAGTGTGTTCAATTGAATATCAGTTGAAAAGGATTTGCAAATCATCGTATTCTGTTTTTATTTATGTTTTACACAATGTCCCAACGTCATTGGAATTGGGGTTGTATAAGCTTATATGTGTTAACACATACAGAGTTTGAACACCCTCGGTCAAATTCCACATGTTGTTCTTAGTAAAAAATAGTTTAACACATCATGAAAAAATGAAATTACATATAAAAATATATATAAAAGTTATAAAAAAAGTGGCATAACTTCTGAGTTAACATCTTGAGTACTATATCTTAAATTAAGCAAAATAAACTGATTATGCATAAAGATGCGTACATCTAGGAGCAACACCAGCTCAGCCATGAAGCGGTAGATCAGTAGTTATTTGACATCACAACTTGTCTGGTTCATGCACCACTGAATATTTTGATGTACCCGACTTCATCATCGACTTTGACGGATGTTCATGTGGTGCCTCCTGGTGGGAAACGTGTATTTTTGACCACTTGGACCACAAGCTTGGTGTTGAGCAGTCATGGAAGGCCTTTCATTTTCTTGTTGTTAGGTATTGAAACAGGCAGTGTGTGTATTTTCTCTGCAACACTTAGTTAACCGCTGTGTTCAAATAGGTTAGCAAACAGCTTAGCTTTTCTTCTGCTTTCCTTATTTATTTGCTATAGGATAACCAAGTTATCCAGCTAGTGGCAAAGGGAAAACCGGAGAAAGCTTCTATCTTAAATGGGAATCATGAACGTTATGCTATGAACCAGTGGTCACTGACCCTCTTTTTGGAGATTAACTTTCCTGCAGTTTACTTTCCTGCATCTCTAACTTGATGTCCATCTCCTTACCTAACATTGACGCTTGAACCGTTCAGGAACTTCTTTAGATGCTAATTAGCTGAAGCACGTGTGGTACATTGGGGTTGGAACTACAATCCACTGGAAGGTTCAGTTCCAGGACCAGGGTTGGTGACCATTGCTCTACATCAATGCTAGCTACTTCCTGCCAGCTTTGCCCTCTGCCCACCAGCTCAGATATAGCTGAAATTTCAAAGCAGTTCACCACATCCTCCTGCTCTTGGTTTTCCTGCTGCTTTCTCTCAGACTCTCTTTCTCTCTTGCTGACCTTTCTCCCCCTTCAGCTTCGCTCTCTGCAAAGTGAGAACAGCTCTCTCAGATGCCAGACTTCAGCTGAGCCTCCTTGTCAGACCCCAAGAGCTCCTGAAACCCCTAATCACGCCGTACCGCCGCCCTCCTTCACCCTGAAAAGTCGCCCCATAACTATGTATGAGACGAGCTTAGGTCTGAGGCCTTTTCTCAAAGCAGAGATGTCTCAGCTCGAGGAGCTTCCCTCCCTGCAACCCTTCCTAATAAATGTGAGTACGTCTAGCGCTCATCCTCTGTCCTGTCGTTGTGCTTTATGTTTCCATTCTGTCCTGTTTCAATGCCGGTGTCTCCAAATTAGGCAACACATTTCCTGATTTAACTCACTTGAGGGAATTGTTTGGCAACAATCTTGACTTTGACACAAATTTAGTTGATCAGTAAAGATCATCTCTGCCTAATGTTTGCCTTTTTAGCCTCCTTTACTTGTTAGCTACATAGCCCCATAGCTAAAGGAGGAAAGTCTTGGCTGATTTTAGCTATTTTTTGTGTAAATTTGACTTTTTTCCAATAATTTGTTGCTTTTAGATCAAGTTTCAGCTACTTTCTTGGATACCCAGAAGAAAAAGTCTTTCTTTAGATTGTCTCAGAAAAACAAAGCAGATCTCAATGAAAAGAGGAGAATATCACAGCATTTTATTGTAGGACATTCTGTTGATGAAAAAAAAAGCTACAAGTTGTCCTTCTACGCTGACAGACTGCTGAAAGAGTTCGCTATGTTTACCTGTTTATTATTGCTGTTATATGCTATAAGCCAGCATCTAGCTAACAACTCTTCTGCACAATGTTGTATTGGTGTCAGAAGTGGGACTCAGGTAAGGTTCACAATTTCTGCTCAAAAAATGCTCGTTATTCAGCACAAAGCAGAAAAGCCACATATGTCCTTTTCAGTGATCTGTGCTGCTTTGAATACAACACCCCTAAAGCCCCTTCTGTAACACAGAGCAAACGGCACCCACCACAATAAATTGTACTTAGATCTGATAGCGAGTTTTCATTAAGTATGTGTTAGCTAACTAGCTAATACTTGATAAGTGCCAGTTTTGTTTTATAGCTAGCTAGCTAGCTTAGCTACCTTCATTGCCAGCTATTATTCTACCATGCTAATGGTAATATTAGTGCTAGCCTAGCTAACAATACAGTCATATTAATCTTTACATGGTGGAACTGCACACAATTGTCATGACAATCAGAGGACACTAAACCACGAAGATGTTGGTGTTGCTTTCTGTCTAAATTGAATATATAGGAAAAGAACTCTATCGTTCCTCTTATGTCATCCGTCTTGTGCTCTGCATTCATTTGTTTTGTATTTTAGCTGGGACAGGGTGCATTTACCGCACCCTCTTTGTCCGCCTCCCTCCCCTTGTCCATGTCCTCGTCCCGGACCATGTACTGGCCTCAGATGGCGGAGCTCCCACCCTTGTCATCCTCTCTTCCTCCTTCGCTCCTCTCGTCTGTCTCCTCCTCTGCTCTCCAGCCATCCTCTGGCTGCTGCTGTCACCTGGGACGTATCTCCACCTTCATCATCCTCATTATCGTTATCAACATGGCTAAAGCTGTCCTGCCCTCTGTAGCTGTGTGGCTGGCTTTGCTGCTTACCGTCAGCTAGTGTGCTGCTAACACTACTTACACGTCTGTTCTGCTTCATGGCGCTTTAGGTTGAAGAGATGGAAAAAGATCTGCCACCCTTTTGGCTTTAAAGGACTTTGGTGCTGGACGACATGGCCAAAAAATGTAGAGTGATATGTTTTCCCCATATAATTTCATATCCATAGTTATCAATATTTGCTATTGTCTTCTTTGATGTTCAGTTTAAGCCTGAACAATATTGACCCTGAAGAAAATAAAAGGCATCTGATGTAGGAAAAAACTTAGATTCAATTTAAGACGTAGCTTTTTTTTTTTACTCAGTAAAAAAAACTCAGTAAAAAACTTACTTTTTTTAACAGTGAAAAGAGCTAGTGCTTGCTAACTCCTGCTGGTTTGTGCTGTTGTGAGTGAATGGCTAGACTTCACTGTTTAGTAAGAGAGAAGTGCACAGCACCACCTAATGGACTGAAGTAGCATTGCCCAACAGCCAGCTTTTGCTGCTAATATTAGGTTGAGGAACAGAACAGCGCAGTTCTTTTAGCAAAAATAACTCAAATGAGCATATTAATACAAAAGAAATGGTAAGTTTGGTAACTGTCGTTAGTGTTTTATCCCTTTTGTTTTGCACTTTGCCTCTACTTACAGTAACTACTTACAGTGAGGGGGTAAAAATGTTTGCACTAAGACGTTACAGTGCACAACGTGTGAGACTGTTTGTGGCTTGGTTTACAGTTTTGAGTGCTTATGCTGCATTTCCTGTCTGTTTTCTTCAGCGCAATGTGTTAAGATGCAGATTCTGGGGACAGGCCATAATATAACAACATAATATAGTTTATATGTTTAGTATATTATAGTTATACATAATATAACACAACTAACTTCATTATTGTAGTTTTCAGTTTCAGTTGACCCAGATTCTCCTGTAGAGAATGCCTCCAGTGGGATTTTAGTGAAAGTTTGCTGTAATTTAGCTGCTCAACAGTTGGGGCCTTCATTGTCATTTTGCACTTCTTAATAGGCTGCATGTTTTTCAAAGGAGAATCAGGCCAGTCTAACACCAGCACTCTCTGATTATGTGGCCATGTTTCTTGTCGTTGTTGAAATAAGCATGGACATCCTTGAAAAAGACGGCATCCAGAAGGTAGCATGGTGCTCCAAAATGTGTATGTCTTTCAATGTTAATGATGCCTTCACAGATGTGCAAGTTGCCCACTTACACCATCAATACCATGACAGACTTTAGATTTTCAACTTTACACTGGTAACAATCTGGATGGTCCTTTACTTCTTTGGTCCAGAGAACAACATCCATTATTTCCCTACACAATCTGAAAAGTGGAATCGTCAGACCACAACACAACGTTTCCAGTGGAATCAGTCCATTTCAGATGAGCTTCAGATGAGGCCCCTGCACGTAGTGCAGTCTTGCATTTGTGGGGACAGTGTTAACAGTATTTTTTGTCAAAGTATTCCAGAGCCAGTGCGGTCATATCCATCACAGATGCCAGTTTTAATGCAGTTCTAATGTGCATTATTGGGTAAAGTGGTGATGCTCAACTCATCCTCACTCATAAATAGCTAGGCCTTTCTTGGAGGCTCCCTGTGTATCCAACCATGATTGCATCACCTGTTCAATTTTTTTTACTTAACATTCCAAGTCTTAAATTGACTTTATTTAACACTAAAATATATAGCTCAAAGAATCACTTCTGGTGGTGTAATGTGCTTCTAGATCTAATAATCACATCTCTGAGGCAGGTACATTTGAAGGCCTATTTATCCACTACATTACATTGCTATTAGCTCACCTTTCAGTCCTGATGATGATGCTTAATACTGTTTGATCTGCTTGATGTGCTTTGCACCTCTGACCCACGCTTCCCATTATTACTCTTTTTTTTTTTTCCACTGGTAATAATCAAACTGAAAATGTTTAGGAATGGGTTGCTTTTCCTATTTACTCAGATACAGTAGATTATATTCATCATTTGATTTTGTCTGCCAGTTGCTTGAGCAGTATGACTGCAGTAGAAGTGACGTTAAGGAAGCCACAGCGCAGTCAAGTCAGACACTGTAAAAAAAGAGTCAAGTACAAATACACATAATGAACACTAAACAGCTTCAGTATAGATTCCTCAGTCATGAGTACACATGACGTCACTGTCTTTTGGCTGATTTAAAGGGCCTATCACTCTTTCATCACCATCAACTTTACATATACAAGCTCAGAAGACTCGTGTAGGTTCACTGGTGGTTCTGGAAAGTAAATAAAAACTATATTTGTGTTGCAGTCATGGTGACCCCTGGTTCCCGTCACCACCACTGTAAAGAAATCAGTCTCTACAATCAACCGTTTCACACCCAACCACTCGGAATGACTCTGTTTACATCTCAAACACTGAGTTATGATGAAATTTTGAAAAATGGGTGGAGTTGCCCTTCACGTTTTAGATAAGGTATAGTTCATTCGGTTTACATTCTGTAATATTGCTTCGTTGCGTGTTTAGGTCTCTAAGGCTGATAAGCAGAGCAGTGACGGTGACTATGACAACACAGTCCACGACTCAGAACTGGAGGATTCTGGGTAAGGGTTTTCCCCCTACTAAAAAGGCCCAGAGCTTACATTATTCTTAAATATATACATTTTATATAGATTTGTGTGGTTTTATCTGTCCAAAATGGTCATAATTCATATTTACATGACCATTTCCCAACCTCTCTTTATCCCTTGGAATTGAACAGACTGTGCCTTTAATACTGATATATGTAAATGAGCTCTGCTCTGATTGGCTGCCTTGTTCAAAAAGCGGTCCAGCTACAACACTCCTTATAACTACTGCATGAATGGTCGGGGCTAAGCCGGGTATCTAACTCTACTGAGTTGAGTAGACGGGAGGATATGTGTAAATTTGCAAGTTTTTGTGACATCACAAAAACAGTAAATTCAGTGCTGCTTAGTTTCCATGTATAAACTTTATGGACTGGAGAGTGAGCAGCAAGTTTTGGCAGTTTTATCAATGTTTACAAGCTACATCAAACTCTCTTATTTCAAAACAAAGAAAGGGAAACTTGGTTTTCCATAATATTTCCCAAATGACTAAGTTTGCTCATAATGCAGCTTTACTCATTTCTCTCTCTGGATGGTAAAAGCAGGCTGCGAGTCATTGGCTGGGGGGAGGAGCCAGATGATCTGGAGGCGGAGCCTAGCCTTGCGCTCCCCACCACTGAGGACGTGATCCGCAAAACAGAGCAGATTACTAAAAACATCCAGGAGCTCCTGAAAGCTGCCCAGGACAGCCAGCAGGACAGGTGAGACCCCCGGCCACTTTATCAGAAACACCTCTCCTGCAATTTCACCTTGCTGGTGTTGAGTGACTGAAGGTCATTGTCTAACCCCTCCTCAGTGGTCAGTTTGCTTTTGGTGGGATATCTTCTGGACTTTCCTGGGTGTTTATTCTCTTGGTCTTTCATTCCTGTATTAGTATTTTCTCCCTGCTGATATTTTTCATCCCATGTTTACCTGTTTGTTGTTATTTGTTCATCCTATTCAAATGTGCCGTATTTAATGTTGTATGTAAACACTGTTAAAGGATTCCAGAGTCAATTAATGGAAACTACCCTGTTAAGCAGCCTGTTTTGAATCCATTGTGGCTGGGATGTAACAACTTTGACACATTTATGTATGATTGTATGATACGGTCTACAGCAGTTTAGCCCCGCCCATTTGGTCTACCGCAGTTTAGCCTCGCCCATTCAGCCTATGGCAGTTTAGCCCCACCCATTCAGCCTATAGCAGTTTAGCCCCACCCATTCAGCCTATGGCAGTTTAGCCCCACCCATTCCTATTAATGTGATGTGGAGTTGGATTGGAAAACTATTAAACATTGTGCTATTCCTGGCTGTCAGGAAGCAAATGGATCATCACAGCCTTACAAAGGACCCTCAAAGGACGAGCTGAACTTTATTTTCTTATCAGTTTTGTTGTACATTTCGCCCTGGACTGCTTTTTTAATAAATACAGGGCAACCAATTATTAACACATACCAGTCTTAAAGACACAGTAATAAAAACAGCCTGTTTAATTGTAAAGAAAATGTTGAAATTATGACTGGTTTTAGTATATAAAACCATTTTAACTGGACTTTGTGGAGAAAAAAACAAATGAATAATCTGGCCCCTTTATCCTGACCTGTCTCTTTCATGTTTTTGTCTCTTCTTATGTCTCTTTTCTTTTCTCACTGCTTGATTTTCACTCCCCTGCGGGTCTCCAGCAGGCTGTGTGAGCCGCGGGACAGCGTGCGGAGGCTCCGGCACAGTCTGGGCTGTTTCAGTACCCTCATGCCCTGGGCCGAAAAGCCCCCCTCCCCCATGCAGCCTTTTGGTCTCCGTGGCTCCGGAACGTCCAGCAACCCCAAAACCCCCAACAACCTTGTCAATCCCATCAGCCCCAGCAACCCGGCCTCCTGGTACTCTGGCCTGTGCACCTGCCTCCCAGGCACAGTGTCTTCCTCTCTCTCTCTCTCTGACTCGTTCTGGCTCGCCCACTCACTCACTAACCCTCTTCATCCTTCTGCTGCTGGATGAGCTACTCGCATGTGATCATTGACAGACGTGCTTCAACTACTGCCTGATCATTCAGCTGATAACTGAAAAAAGCAGATACATAGTGGTTGTGAGAACGGTCAGATACATGCTGGATATGTGAAAGATCAGATACTTGCTGGATATGTGAAAGATCAGATACATGCTGTATATACGAAAGATCAGATACATGCTGGACATGTGAAAGATCAGATACATGCTGGATATGTGAAAGATCAGATACATGCTGGACATGTGAAAGATCAGATACATGCTGAATATACGAAAGATCAGATACATGCTGGACATGTGAAAGATCAGATACATGCTGGATATGTGAAAGATCAGATACATGCTGGATATGTGAAAGATCAGATACTTGCTGGATATGTGAAAGATCAGATACATGCTGTATATACGAAAGATCAGATACATGCTGGACATGTGAAAGATCAGATACATGCTGGATATGTGAAAGATCAGATACATGCTGTATATGTGAAAGATTAGATTCATGCTGGACAAGTAAAAGATCAGATACATGCTGGATATGTGAAATATCAGATACATGCTGGATATGTGAAAGATCAGATACATGCTGGACAAGTGAAAGATCAGATACATGCTGGATATGTGAAAGATCAGATACATGCTGGATATGTGAAAGATCAGATACATGCTGGACAAGTGAAAGATCAGATACATGCTGGATATGTGAAAGATCAGATACATGCTGGATATACGAAAGATCAGATACATGCTGGATATGTGAAAAATTAGATTCATGCTGGACAAGTAAAAGATCAGATACATGCTGGATATATGAAAGATCAGATACATGCTGGATATGTGAAAGATTAGATTCATGCTGGACAAGTAAAAGATCAGATACATGCTGGATATGTGAAAGATCAGATACATGCTGGATATGTGAAAAATGAGATTCATGCTGGACAAGTAAAAGATCAGATACATGCTGGATATGTGAAAGATTGGATACATGCTGGATATGTGAAAATTAGATTCATGCTGGACAAGTAAAAGATCAGATACATGCTGGATATGTGAAAGATCAGATACATGCTGGATATGTGAAAAATTAGATTCATGCTGGACAAGTAAAAGATCAGATACATGCTGGATATGTGAAAGATCAGATACATGCTGGATATGTGAAAGATCAGATACATGCTGGATATGTGAAAGATCAGATACATGCTGGATATGTGAAAGATTAGATTCATGCTGGACAAGTAAAACATCAGATTCATGCTGGACAAGTAAAAGATCAGATACATGCTGGACATGTGAAAGATCAGATACATGCTGGACATGTGAAAGATCAGATACATGCTGGATATGTGAAAGATTAGATTCATGCTGGATGTGTGAAACATCAGATATATATATATGTTGGATATGTGAAGGAACAGAGGCTTATGGGAGATGTGTAAGATCAAATACGTACTGGATGTGTGAACGAACATTTCTTACCGGATGAGCAAGTGTTGTAGTCTGGAATATGTATATTAATTTATTTGATTTGCTCATATTTCTTACTATACTGTACTAAATCTGAATGAACTAACCTTGTGATGGAAATGTGATTTGTTCTGAATGCTTTGCCTCTCTTTTCTAACAAGTTCTGGTTGAGAAACAAAGCCAATGGTACAAATAGTCTGTTTTAAGATGTGGATGGAATGACACCAAGTACTTCATAAACACAAGAAACGCATGCAGATGGTGAGACAGTTTGCATTTGTATCAACATAAAGCTATTCATTTAAATAAAGTGTCCAAATTCTTGTGCTAATGTCAGTACTTGTGTATTTTTTTTATACTTGTATACGTTGAATGAGAAATTGAATTTAAGCTGAAGATATACTTTCACTGGAATTTTGCATCTGATACTCTGGGACTCTTACTAACCGACTGTTTTGCGGTGGGCTTGGTTTTGATTCTTGGTCCCCTCAGTTTGAATAGTACATCTTCCAGGGTCTAATATCTCCCTGTTTTTCTTTCCCTCTCTTTCTCTTTCCTGCTCTCCTCTCACAGCTTTGTATCCTGTGCAGAAAGAATACACATGGCTGTAAGTGACATGCTGGCTTTATTTCCCAAGGTAAGAGGATCCCAGTCAAACAGGTGTTTTAATGTATCATGCTTAGAGTTGTTTAACAGCTGCTGAGCAATGGACCTTGCACTTTTTAAATGAAATAGAAGTATAGTGGAAGCGTAGGGGGCGATATGACTCCTACTGTTTCATTTAAAAAGCTCTATAATGTTCATATGATCCACACAGTCACTCTGACAGACTGTAATACACTACAGGAAGCGTAGGGGGCGATACGGCTTCTACTGTTTCATTTAAAAAGCTCTATAATGTTCATATGATCCACACAGTCGCTCTGACAGACTGTAATACACTACAGGAAGCGTAGGGGGCGATACGGCTTCTACTGCTTCATTTAAAAAGCTCTATAATGTTCATATGATCCACACGGTCGCTCTGACAGACTGTAATACACTACAGGAAGCGTAGGGGGCGATACGGCTTCTACTGTTTCATTTAAAAAGCTCTATAATGTTCATATGATCCACACAGTCGCTCTGACAGACTGTAATACACTACAGGAAGCGTAGGGGGCGATACGGCTTCTACTGCTTCATTTAAAAAGCTCTATAATGTTCATATGATCCACACAGTCGCTCTGACAGACTGTAATACACTACAGGAAGCGTAGGGGGCGATACGGCTTCTACTGTTTCATTTAAAAAGCTCTATAATGTTCATATGATCCACACAGTCACTCTGACAGACTGTAATACACTACAGGAAGCATAGGGGGCGATACGGCTTCTACTGTTTCATTTAAAAAGCTCTATAATGTTCATATGATCCTCACAGTCGCTCTGACAGACTGTAATACAATACAGGAAGCGTAGGGGGCGATACAGCTTCTACTGTTTAATTTAAAAAGCTCTATAATGTTCATATGATCCACACAGTCGCTCTGACAGACTGTAATACACTACAGGAAGCGTAGGGGGCGATACGGCTTCTACTGTTTCATTTAAAAAGCTCTATAATGTTCATATTCAATTCAATTCAATTCAAGTTTATTTATATAGCGCTTTTTACAACAAGGTTGTCACAAAGCAGCTTTACAGAAAAACAGGTCCACGCCTCTTATGAGCATCACCACAGTGAAGCCAATTTTGTGGTGACTACAGTGGTAAGGAAAAACTCCCTTTAAGAGGAAGAAACCTTAGAAGGGACCAAGGCTCAGTCCGAGGAACCCAACCCCCGTGGGTCGACCCGCACAGAAGAAACAGAACAGAAACAAGAACAACAGTACAAAGAGAGTGCAAAAAGATGGCTGGAACGCTGGAACCACGAATGGGGCACCTCCAGACAGGCCAACGGGGCATCTCGACACATGTGAGAGAGATAGAGAGAGAGAACGGAGTGGGAGGGAAGAAAGATAGGTTAGAAGGGTTGTGTTAATCTCTGTTGAGCGGGACAGGGCCGATTCCAGAGTGCTGCAAACACGAATCGGCACCTCCAGACAGGCCAACCGAACATCTCGACGCATGCGAGAGAGACAGAGAGAGAGAACAGAGTGGGAGGGAAGAAAAAGAGGTTAGAATGGTTTTATACTTTGCTGAAGAGCGGGGCACGCCTGTGAAAAAGCACAGGGACCCTGGATGGACACCTCCAGACAGCAGCTCAGGACATGAGGGGAAAAAGAGAAAGATAATGATTAGAACAGGGTTTGTGTTTGGTGTGTGAGCTGCAAGAGAAATCGTTAAAGGGAGACCAACAGTACAGACTAGGTTTGTGTGCACTGGACAATAGTAGAATAGCTGCAGGCTACAGCTAGAGAGAACCGCTATGATAAATTTATCTAAAAGCTTGTTCAAAAAGAAATGTTTTGAGTCTGGATTTAAAGACTGAGAGTGTGTCTGAGTCCCGTATATTAATAGGGAGATTATTCCAAAGTTGCGGAGCTTTATAAGAGAAAGCTTTACCTAATGCGTTGTTTTTTCTAATACGCGGGACTGATAATAAGCCGGCCTCTTGCGAGCGGAGTGTACGTGGCGGGTTATAAGGGATAAGGAGTTCCGCCAGATATTGCGGGGCCAGCCCTTTAAGAGATTTATACGTCAAAAGGAGTATTTTATAGTCTATACGGAATTTAACAGGTAACCAATGTAGGGATGAGAGGATTGGTGTAATATGATCAAATTTTCTAGCTCTGGTGAGCACCCTAGCAGCTGCATTTTGAACCAGCTGGAGCTTATTCAAAGATTTACATGAACTTCCAGCCAACAAAGCATTGCAGTAGTCCAGTCATATGATCCACACAGTCGCTCTGACAGACTGTAATACACTACAGGAAGCGTAGGGGGCGATACGGCTTCTACTGTTTCATTTAAAAAGCTCTATAATGTTCATATGATCCACACAGTCACTCTGACAGAGTGTAATACACTACAGGAAGCGTAGGGGGCGATACGGCTTCTACTGTTTCATTTAAAAAGCTCTATAATGTTCATATGATCCACACAGTCGCTCTGACAGACTGTAATACACTACAGGAAGCGTAGGGGGCGATACGGCTTCTACTGTTTCATTTAAAAAGCTCTATAATGTTCATATGATCCACACAGTCGCTCTGACAGACTGTAATACACTACAGGAAGCGTAGGGGGCGATACGGCTTCTACTGTTTCATTTAAAAAGCTCTATAATGTTCATATGATCCACACAGTCGCTCTGACAGACTGTAATACACTACAGGAAGCGTAGGGGGCGATACGGCTTCTACTGTTTCATTTAAAAAGCTCTATAATGTTCATATGATCCACACAGTCGCTCTGACAGACTGTAATACACTACAGGAAGTGTAGGGGGTGATATAGAGCACCAAGTAATCAGTACTATTGACTAATCAATTTTGGTAACCAATTTGAGCGATTAAACAACATGTCCTGCAGCTGACCTAACCGGTCATGTGGCCTATTGTAAATTGGACAACGCTCATTTAAATCCCATTTATTAGGAGGTAAAACATAAAAACTGAACTTAGATCAGCACTCTTAATCAAAGTTTCTTGGCTATGACTCTATATAGCCTATATGTTCTTCTCCTGCTTGTCCAACAGAAGCCGCGCTCGGAGAGGGTTCGTGGCTCTTTGAGGTCGCTGAAGTCCAATGCCCACCGGCTGCAGGTCCAGTGCAGGAAAACGTCCAATCCAGACAGCATCTTCACGCAGCAGGTCATCCAGTGTGCCTACGACATCGCCAAGGCCGCCAAGCAACTTGTAACCATAACAACCAAAGAGAACAGCATCTGATCCAGCCTCCTTCTGGAAACCAAAACCTACAAGCGCCACTCATTCCTCTCCCTGCAGCCTCAGGCTGACTTGTGTGGATTTTTTCTAGCTTATAAAATCAGTTTATTTTGTATTTTATATGTATTTGTTTGCAACTATTTGAAGAAAACATTGACACCACTTATAAAAATTCTAATATAACCCTATTTCCAATACGTTTGGGATGCTGTGCAAACTGTAAATAAAAATAGAATGTATTGTCATGGAAATCATGCAAAACTTATATTTAACTGAAAACAGTACAAAGACAACAGACAACATTGAGAATTTTGAATTTGATGCCAACATGTTCCAAAAAAGCTCGGACGGGGGAGGGTTTATCACAGTGTTTCATGACCTCTTCTTTTAACAACACTCTGTAAGCGTTTGGGACCTGAGGAGACGCTGCTGTAGTGAAAAGTTTCCCGTTCTTGTCTGATATAGGATTTCAGCTGCTTATCAGTTTGGGGTCTTCTTTGTCGTATATCATAATGCAGTGGTGACAGGTCTGGACTGCAGGCAAGTCAGTTTAGCACTCTTTTAATACGGAGCCATGCTGTTGTAATATGTGCAGAATGTGGTTTGACTCTGTCTTGCTGAAATAATCAAGGCCTTCCCTGAAAAAGACGTCGTCTGAATGGCAGCAAATGTTAATTTGTTAGGCCACAGGACACTTTTCCACTTCCCCTCAGTCCATTTTAAAGGAGCTTGGGCCCAGAGAAGGTGGCAGCGTTTCTGGATGCTGTTTATATTTGGTTTCTTCTTTGCATTTTAGAGTTTTAGCTTGCATTTGTGAAAGCAGCATCTAACTGTTTTCACAGTGTTTTTCAGAAGTGTTTCCGAGCCCATGCAGTGATTTCCACTACAGAAGCCTGTCTGTTTTTAACGCAGTGCTGTCTGAGGGCCCAAAGATCACGGCCAGCAAATACTGGTTTTTGGCCTTGTCCCTTACATACAGAGATAAATTCTCCAGATTCTCTGAATCTTTTAATGATATCACGTACCATAGATAATTTGCTGTTTTACATTAAAAACATTATTCTTGCACTATTTACCCATGCAGTTTGTCATAGAGTGGTGAACCCCTCCTCATTCTAACTTCTGAAAGACTCATGTTACTGACCTGCTCCCAAATAACCAATAGGTGGTTTTTATTAGCATTACACAACTTTACCAGCCTTTTGTTGCCTTCACCCGTTTTTTGAAACATGTTGCTAGCTTCAAATTTAAAATGGGCATATATTTGGAAAAAAAAAAAAAAGCACAAATTCTCAGTTTGACCATATTAAATTCTATTATCTATTTCTATTTTCAATAAAACAATAGGGTTTAATGATTTGCTCATCTTTGCATTTAGTTTTTATTTACATTCTAAGCAGCGTCCCAACTTTTTTGGAAATGGGGTTGCACTAATATTTGCCTGTAAGCCATAAGACAAAGCCATTGGTGCTTAAAGTTTGCGAGAGGTGTGTTTCAGTGAGTAATGAGTATGTTTGGAAGTAAGCTTGTGTAAGTATAAAGAGGTGGCCATGTGACTGTGTGAAGAGGGGACTCAGTAAGTTTGCTTGAATGGTTTTTGTAGAAGTGGTTACTGCCCCAAACCTAGCAAACTGACCTGTCCTCCCATAAAGGCCTTCCTTAGTAGCTAGGTTGGACAAGCTTGACAAACCCACATGAAACTAAATGCCACTTGAATTTCATAATTTTACGCTCATTTGGAACACAGCCGCAACAGGATAAAAACTCAAATATGTAGCAAAGAGAAAGACAGACGACAGATGATACAAATTAATATGTAAATTTACACCTCACATGACTTTATATCGAGAATGATGCAGTTCATTGTAAACATGAGCTGCATTGAGCTAATAAGTGGACTAACTATGTTTAGTGCAACTATGAATTGCTTCATGTACCTGTCAAGTTGCAGGGAAGTTGTGTTGCATGTTCACAACATGCAACTAGTTGCATGAAAGTTTCATAGTGTAAAGCCAACCTTACCTGGCTTTGTTGATGTAGCCCAAGGCAACATTGTCAAACACTATTTCTGCCTTAATAACAGTATACAAATGAAGGAAAACCGATTTTCTGGCACAGCTACAGCAGCTAGTTGTGTGGGCTATGACGTAACCTAGCTGGCTATCAATGCAAAATAACCAAAGCTGGTGAACTTTCTAGCTACCAATCAGGTATTTATAGCTTGAAAAAATCTGCCTTATCTATCCTAACTGACCGTTCACAAACCTAACTCATTTAAGTTTGCCAGCATTCTCTAAAGCCTGTCCAACCAAGTAGCGACGGGAAAACATGCTTGGGTAAGATTCCGATATGAGGGGCATTCCCAGTCCTCCGGAGTAACTGCAGTCACTAATTAATGACGTTCTATTAAAAGACTGGTTTACCAAGAGAGACGCTGGAGGACTTTCACCTGAAATGAGTTCATGAAGCCAGTCTGGTTATAAAAATGATAACAGGACATCAGAGCCAGAATTACTCTTTTAGTACTTTTACTTTATACTTAAGTACATTTGAAGGTAAATACTTTAGCACTTTTACTCAAGTGGAGGTCTAAAGGGAGGAACTTCTACTTTTACTGGAGGAATATTTTACCTTGGGGGTCTCTACTTTAACTCAAGCACATGGTTTGTGTACTTCGTCCACCACTGCTTCTAAGGATAAACAAGAGTGTTCTGAACCCGATTTTCCCTCCGGTTGGTTACTAAGGAGCTGAGATCCAATGTTGCTACATGCAGGCTAACAACTGCTTAGCATAAGATACCAAAACACCACACAAACCGGCACGCTTTGCTAACTGTGCTAGGTCAGAGGCTTCAGGCTCTGGTTTGAAGCATCAGCCCAGTTCTTCAGCTGTCTGTGGTCGGGAACCCAAGAGAGCACATCTGGCCTTGCTCTCTCTGGGTAGGTGGGATGGCCCCCCTCTCCCGTTCAGCCCTCCAAGCGGCTTCACAGGCCCTGGAGGACGCCTTCGCACTCCTGCTTCGCGCTGGTAGTATTGTGATTGGGGGTGTCCTGACTAGCAGGTGGGATCAGACATGTCCAAACTTTGTTGGGGAGGCCTGTTTAAAAGGGGGGAATTTTAGGATGGCTGTTGTTTAAATGTTTTCCACAGTGCGGAGAGCTTTTCTGTCCTGAACGTTTCCATCTTCTGCTGGGATCTTTGCGGTAAAGATCTGCAGGCATGATCGTGTCCTCTCCACCGTGGGCTTTTCTAGTTCTCTAGTTCATTAGTTTGGATACAATTTTGGCAAATAAAAGAAATGTGATAAATTACTGATCATGTGATTGTTATGTAGCTGTAGATACCAAGCTCAAAGGGAGGAGGAACCAGTGGAGTGACGAAGAAAATAAAATGGGCCTCTCTCGTATCCAAAAAAGAACAACGAAAAGCGCTAAATATGATATTAGACGGTCAACAAACAGGCATCTCCTGAGCTGTTATGTTATTATTTTTATATTCGGTTTAATTTAGTTCCACCGCTGGAGGGAAACCTGGCTAATATTAGCCAGTCGAGCTAACCTTTTAACCCGTAGGAGGCCAACTAGTGTTTCATCGTTGATGTTTTGCATAACACAACATGCCTGTTATCGCTGGCGATAACTAAATCTGTAAAGATCAGCTTTAACAACACTGCGACAGTTAATCACTAATAACATGCCACTCTTACTCTAGTCGGGCCTGTAAAAAGGTTTCGTCAAGTGCTTTTAATGAATCGCACTCTTTTAGGAGAAGCTTGAGTTGCTCGGCTGAGTTACAGGAATGAATGTCAAAGAAACATGAAATAAAATTCATTTATGTTTGAAGCTTCATTGCATTGTTCTTAAGCAGTTACTCTACAGGGTACATTTTGGTTTGTCCGTCTGAATTTACGTGACCAAATCCTGAGGCAATTTATTCAGTAACTGCATGAAGCAGTTGTAAATGGGTGCTTGGTTAGTGTAGTGGATAACACCTCTGACTTCTACACTGTAGACTGGGGTTCAATCCCCACCTGGGTAAACACCCTACACTATACCAATAAGAGTCCTTGGGCAAGACTCCTAACTCCACCTTCGCCTCCCTGTGTAAAATGATCAAATTGTAAGTCGCTCTGGATAAGAGCATCAGCCAAATACCGTAAATGAACAGAACACATGTTATATGATCATAAACATGTCATATGTTTACAATTTACTGCTGAAAGCCAAAAATCTCCGATGCCGTCTGTTTATAGTTTAGAGCCCAGATTTGGGGAAAAACGGGTCGACTTTCAGTAGAAAAACAAACTGAGTTCAGCTTCTTTTATTATAAGGGTTTAAAATGACGTCATCGTCTATTAGACTGGAGAGAAGAGCTACAGCCTCACACGACGCCCATATTTATAAAGTAAATAATATGATGAAGTGCGTTTTGGAACCACTGTTTTTTGTCCCCCGTTTATATGCCCTCATCCTGGTTCCCTTTTTAAAGGCCAATTCATAGTTTTTTAATAGAACGGGGTGTATTTTAGTTACGGTGCTAAGGAAAAACAATAAATAACAGCCATGACTTAAGGAATCCATCTTCCAATGGAAGCCTGTTTCCGCCTCTGGAAAACAAATATATCGCCATTCGGGAAGTCATAATAATGACAGAATTTCTCAGAATTTATTATTATTATTAAATAAATTGACCTTCATCTTATATTCATCATATTATATTCAACTATGACTAATGCGATCCTATCTTATAATTATGACCTAGCATGTCATTATTATGAGACACTAAGTCACTATTATTACATACTATACAGGCTTTTTTTCCCAAGTGGTGCAAAAATGGGCTTCCAGAGCTTCCCACATTGTGTTCAACACATCCTGTCCATGCACTGGACTTAATGTGAAGGTTCCACTGTGATAAAAATCAAGTTTGCCTTAAATTCTTGGCTTTAGTTAAGCATTATTGGCATTTTAGTCACAACCACCATTTTGGCAAAAGCATGTTTAATTATATATTTGGAACTACATACAAAATCATATAAATAAACAAACATACTATTTTAATTTATCTGAAAAAGCCCAAAGCCAGCAGAAATCTACAAAATCAGCAGCCTGCAATATGTTAGATTTAAAAACATAACACATCCCTATGAAACATCTCTATAAAAAGCTCATCAAGCAGCACCCGAGCTACGTCCGTGAAGCAGGTTCATTTGTTGTGCTAACTTTGTGACCAGTTTCGTTGAAATCTTTGCAAAAGTTTTGGTCAAACTACATGTTTTGTTGGCTTTGTAGGTGAAAATAAGTTAAGACATCCTACACATTTATGTTTTCCTACACGTTAAAATCAGCAAATGAAAAGAAATTGTGCATTAAAATTAGTACGACGTGCCCTATTTAAATGGAAATTTCGCTGTTTTTTAAAAATCTCAGCAGAGAATTAGTACTTAAGATGAAATGGTTGATTGTAGAGACTCTTTACAGTGGAGGTGATGGGAACCAGGGGTCGCCACGACTACAACACAGATACAGCCGTTTTATTCACCACCAGTGAACCTACACGGGTCTTCTCAGTTCTACATGTAATGCTGATGAAAGTAAATCGGTGACAAATCTGTAATTTGTCTTCTTTGGGCACTATTTTCCTCATAATATCCTGCATGTGTCCCTCCACCAGGAATATTGTTTTAAAAACATACTTATCAGGGCAAAATCTCCTCAGAACGGATGTAAAACAGACATCAAACTACAGCCTTTCTGTGAGGAGCTTTTAGAGGTGGACGTCTTATCACCACCATTGTGAACAGTTCTGACTGGAAGTTTCTCTAGAACAGAGCGTTTCACACCAAACCGCTCTGACAAAACCAGTAAAGCATGTAATTGGACCACACTTTCGCATATGACTGTAAAGTAGTCTTGTCCCAGGCCAGATTTTAGATCTGCGCTCCTACTTTGAGATACTTTCTGACGGACAGGCTGTGGTGTAGATCATCTAAACGCAATAATTATTAAACTTGTGTCCCAGTTCTAGTCCTGGTGTGTGCCTCCACTGAAATGACCTCTATTAAAAAGCCCTGTCTGGCCTCAGTCTGCTGTTAAAGCTGTGAAAACAGCAACCCAAGCAGTGTAGGGTGCTCAGGTCTGGGAAGCTCGGGGTTGAAAGACTGTAGTGTGGAGATCTGAGAGACGTCTGAGTGTGGTCGTCATGTCCAGGCTGAACGGGGTCTGCTGCGTATCTGCGATAAAGAGAAAACCTCAATCAAACACCATTTATCATCTCCAAACATCGTCTACAGCCTCGCCAATACGCTGCTTTATACCGATCTATATAAATATGTTAATATTTCAGCCACATTGATTTATATGAATAAAACACTGAATAATTTTACACTGAGAGGAACAAGCAGCTCTAATATGGGACGAAGGTCTATTTTTTTTATATGTTAACCTACTGCACACTTTAATCACAGCAACACAGGCTGAACTGGTGAGGTATTAAGCTAATCTGATCAAAAATACCAAAAACTGAGCTCCTGTGAGGCCTCGGGTCAAACGTTTCTCACACCACGGGCTCAAAAAGAAGGTCTGGCTCGATGTTTTGATCTCAAACGATCTCAAAAGATCTCAAAATCAACATTATGCTGATGAAGATACAATGACAATAGTAGATAATTCACTCCTCGGAAGACACGTCCCTCACCAAGTTCTGGCTGAGTTCTCTCTGAATTCGGGGGCCGATACACGACTCACATTACACAACGCTCTTCCACACAGCTTGTGCAATTACACGTTTCCACCAGAGAGGGCTCCAAATCCCCAAATCTTACATGGTGCAGCTTTAAATAATGCTCACATTTTTTTTCACACGAACCTTATATAGCTATGCAACTTAAATTTATCAGTCATCTGTAAAGCATACAGAGTTGCTTCCTTTATGAAAAGCACTCTATAAAATAAAACATGCTGCTTCTACTTCTGTTCCAAAATGCCATCGCATAATTATGCAATTACACTAAATAAACAGTCAAAATTTTTGTAATTTTAATTCATATCATTTAAATAGAAATTTGATTCATATTATTTAATACAGGCAACAACATTTTCCTGAGTGTAAAATGGTAGTTTAAAGAGCAAATGATCTTTTATATTAAAACTATATTAAAAAATTATATTAAAAAAAAAAAATACTGGAAATGTGCTCATGTGTTTCAATTCAATAAAACTCCTCAAAAATATTGTCTATTGTTCAATTTGGCTGAGAAGAAATCAGAATCATCCATAGAAAATATGATTAGCACATAACTATTACTATTATTATTATTATCATTTATTCGAATTTCACATATATCAACTACTTTTATCTATAATAATAATATTTAGCTGTAAAATAGATTATTTAGAATCATTCCTTCAGTTCCTATTTACTGATCTACACAGTCTGAAAGGAATCTACAGCATTCAGGTGTCACTAAATCTAATAACTATTGGTTCTATAATGAACTACATTACTATTAGCAAGCACTGTATGCAATGAAGCTCCACTTATAAACCTATTTACTACCATAAATACTCCTGCGAGTACTTGCTTTGGGACAGTCCAGTACAACAGAACCAGGAGCCAAACTCTGAGAGTGAGGAACAGACCCTTAATGGTTAAAACAAGCCCACACAAACTAAATAACAGAACGGCTGTCAAATGGTTTCTATTTCATTTATAGTCTTTTTCATATTAACACATATAAATGATTATTTTAAATGACTGTTGTTTTGAACCGTCCCATTTCAATCACCTACTACACTTGAATTGAAGCAGCTTGCGCCAAGCGAGCTTTACAGAAACAAGCCTGCTGTGCATCTCACCAGCCTACTCACTTCGGACTCAGCCTTCTTACATTGATTTGAATGGAAGTGTAAAATTTACGTTGAAAGCCTCAGCGCCATCTCTTGGTTCCCTTTAAGGACTGCGGTTTGGGGCAGGAATCACAGGTGCAGCAGCAAAGGCAGAGCAAAATGTTTCATTGTGTCAAGACACGACATGCAGACCGATGACAAGTGAAAGAATAAAAATAAATAAAAATAAATCAATAAAAAAAAACAACCTAAAGTATGTACTATTTTCCAGGGGTGGACAGTAACGAAGTACTCAAGTCGTTTTTTCATGTGTCTGTACTTTACTGAAGTTTTTCCATTTTGAGTGACTTTTAGAGTTCAACATAAATGATGAACTAACCTAACTTTGTGTAAATAGAGCTCAATATAGAAATATGTCCACATATGCAGTCGAGACTGACGCGGCTTTTTTCTGAATTTCTACAAACACCATTTCATTTTATAGTAAATGAGTTTGGGCTGGTTTATGTTTATGAACAGACGCCTACAGATCAACATAGTAAAGGAGCTCATCTGTGATCCTGAGTTTAAAGCCAGTTTTTATTCAACTTAAACTTGGAACTAAGTTGTAAATAAATCTGAAACTGAAACTTTGCTTGTGTGTAAAAAGTGATTTCAGAGCCACTCGGTTCTCCCTGATGGAAACTGTTTACCTTCAGTGTTTTGTGCTTCTGATCATTTTAATAGACGTCAGCGTCACTAATTAATGACGTTCTATTAAAAGACTGGTTTACCAAGAGAGACGCTGGAGGACTTTCACCTGAAATGAGTTCATGAAGCCAGTCTGGTTATAAAAATGATAACAGGACCAGATCAGAGCCAGAATTACTCTTTTAGTACTTTTACTTTATACTTAAGTACATTTGAAGGGAAATACTTTAGCACTTTTACTCAAGTGGAGGTCTAAAGGGAGGAACTTCTACTTTTACTCGAGTGATATTTTACCTTGGGGGTCTCTACTTTAACTCAAGCACATGATTTGTTTACTTCGTTATGGGGGGACTGGGTTACTTTCAGGTCCAGTGAACCACCGAAGAGTTCCTCATCCTAATTTCGGTGAACAGGCTTTGCTTACCCTTTCCTCGTAGCCCTGGTCCATCATTCTCCGAGTCTCCAGGCGAAGCTCTTCCTCCTGATGCCTTAGCGCCTCCCTTCGCCCCGCCTCCTCACGCTCCAGCTTCTGTTGCTCCTCCCACTGCTCCCTGCGCCTCCTCTCCACCTGATGGACAGAAAGGACATAAACTTTTGGAACCAACTTTAGTGCTAAATATTGTTACGTATTAAAAGCCAACAAGTGTAAATCATCATGATACAAGGGTCAGTATTTGATTTTTAACTACAACTATCATAATTCGATTATGATGATTAATGGCGCAACTGTTTAAGTGTCAGTCTTTTCATCGTGCAACTACAACCTCGATCACTGGCAATGCCACAGCCATCCGTAAGTCAAGACAGCATAACTGGATTCACTCTCTCTGGGAGGATAGGACGGTCCTCCCTCCCCCCGTCCCTCAGCACGAACTCACATTTACATTTATGGAATTTGCCAGACGCTCTTATCCAGAGCGATTTACAGTTTAATCATTTTCCACAGGTAGGCGAAGGTGGTGTTAGGAGTCTTGCCCAAGGACTCTTATTGGTGTAGTGTAGGGTGTTTACCCAGGCAGGGACTGAACCCCAGTCTACAGTGTAGAAGGCAGAGGTGTTACCCACTACACCAACCAACCACGATGCTGGCAAACATAGACATCTGCTAGCTGATGTAACAAAATTAGCTGTTAGCGTTCTTCTCCAAGCATGTTAAGCTATCCAAAGATGTTGAGTAACAGCGGTGCTCTGTGCTAGCCTTCACCTTCTCTGTGCTTGGTAGCATGTGTGATAGCAGGAGTCCCAGCTAGCGGGTGAAGCCGGACACGGCTAAACTGGGGAGAAATCTGTAAACGATAGCGCCAATTTCCAAAAATGCTACCTGTGCGTTGATGTCCTGCACGCGCGCCGTGCGGAGCTGCACCTGCTCCTCTCTCTCCTGCCTCTGCTCCTCCTCCTGCTCCTCCAGCATCCTCTGGAGCTCCGCCCTCCTCCGCTCAGACTCCTCCAGCTCCCTCCGCTTCTCCTGCATTCGCTCTTCCAGCTGCTGCTGACGCACCCACAATACCTGCAACACACACACAGTGATATACTGAACAGGGAGATTTCCATATCGCCCCCTACACCTCCTGTAGTGCATTACAGTCTGTCAGAGTGACTTATGGATCATATAAGCATCACAGAGCCTGCAGCCCCATTCGGTTCCCATGTTCACCTGCACATAAAGAATGGAATGCAGAGTTTACCTCCTGCATGAGTCTCTCTCTGGCTCTCTTCTCCTTCTCCCACTCAGCTTCTCTCTTATCCCACACTCTCTGGGCCTCCTCACTGAGAACACACACCAACATGAGGTTCATTTCACTCTCTCACTCTGAGTGGCAACAAGCTCAGCTCTGACAGATGAACTTTAAGACACTCCTTATGCAAAACCCTTAATAAGAGAGGAGCAACATGCAATCACATCAAAGTCTATTTGTGATTGTTTTTTCCTCCAGTTTTCAGTCACAAAAAGGACACAACAGCGTGAATTCTGAGGGATACATTTACATTTACCTTTACGGCATTTTGCAGCCGCTCTTATCCAGAGCGACTTACAGTTTGATCATTTTACACAGGTAGGCCAAGGTGGTGTTAGGAGTCTTGCCCAAGGACCCTTATTGGTATAGTGGAGGGTGCTTACCCTGGTCGGGGAACCCGAGTTGAACCCCAGTCTACAGCGTAGAAGGCAGAGGTGTTAACCACTACACTGGCCAACCACCACTACAGCACTGCACTATAGATTCCGTGTTAACATGACAGATAACAAATCAAACAGTAATGAAAATTCTTGATAGCCTCCTATAAGGCTACTATAAAATCTGACATGTCCTTGTTAATCACTTACATTCAGGCTAATGGGGGAAATGTGATGTGTGAATAACAGTTTAATCTGCTGAGATGGACCAATGCCAAGTTGGCGATTTGGTAAAACTGGAGGTGTCCAAGTTTATCACTCGGATTTATGACTCAGTGAGAGCTCCCTGTAGTAAGTTCACGACATTCAGGAGTTTATAAGGAGCGTCCAAACACATCATTAGTCGCAGGATGTTTCGCCTCCTGATCATCTCACCGGTGCAGCAGGTCGAACTCGGCCTCTCTCTCCCTCTCCAGCTGCAGCTGCTCTTCCAGAACTTTCTTCATCCAGGCGGCGTCGGCCACGGCTCTCTCCCTCCGCGCGCTCACCAGCCTCTGCTCCTCATCCTCCCCCTCCAGCAGAGCCTCCAGGATCCTCCGGTCTGCCTCCTGGTGGACATAAGAGCCAGTGCAGTCAGTCAGGTGATTCACAGGGTATAATAGATAATTAGAGGAGATGAGGTCAGATAGGGCACTTAAAGTTAGTTAATAAGTACTTGAAGTCATGGAAAACTGAACTTTTGTGGATGATTTTTTGAGAACAACCATCAGACATAACTGCTCACTGCTTTTATTTATGTGTTATAAGTGCTTATTAATAGCTATTAAGGTGTTTATAACCCAATTGATATTTATGGTGCCGTAGCTGTCTCTGCTGCCGTCTTTGTTTTAAGTCTTTAAATAAAACATAAACACTGAGGCGGTTCAGAGGCACTCAGACTGAAAGCCCAGAGGTTAAAGGTCCAGTTTGTTCTTGTCCACTCTTAGTAACCCACCAGCTCCTCCTGGACCTCTTGCGCTCGTCTCTTCAGCTGCGCCCGGTACTGACGGCTCAGGAAGCGCCTGCAGGTGACAAACAGAGAAGCTCACGTTCACTTAGCCCTGTATGACCTTCCAACTTATGAAAGGAGCTCATCTGAGGAGTTCTTAGGAATTCCGACTCAGACCCTCCCTAACTCTCACCCGAATTCGGCCTTTTTCCGGCTCTCCTCCGCTCTCCTCCTCTCATCTTCCAGCTGCTCCACCTCCCAGCGCTGAGACAGCAGAGCCTCCTCCTCTTTCTGCAGCCTCTGACTCTGAAACACACGTACACACACTTTACAGCGGTAAACACACATACATGCATCACTAATACACAATACTGAAAATACTGAATAATTTACAGTACTTATGAAACTCACAGGCCCTGACACTATAATTTCATATTAATTCATTGTTCTTACCAGGAAACAAGACCTACAATTCATGAGTAAATAATAAGCCTGGAATGAAAGGAGTCTAGGTTTAAGACGAGTCTCATAGTCTCTTAGTTTAAACCTTTATACTATGCTATGCTGTTCAATCCCTGCTACTCCATGGATCTCTGGCTCCAGAACGTTCCTCACCTCCTCCTCCCTCAGCCGTAACTCCTCCATCTGTCTCCGGAGCTGCTCCGCCATCTCCCTCTCCTCCTCTTTCCTCCTCTCCTCCGCCTCCCTCATCCTCTCCAGCGCCTCCCGCCTGCTCCTCTCGTACTCGTTCTCGAAGCGCCGCTGCTCCTCAGCGTCCAGCTCTTCCACCTCAGCGTGAAAAGGGACAGTTCAGCAACATTCACACCACAACACTTACAGAAAGGTTCTGACCATAAGTGTTAACCATCTATACTCGGGTGAAACCCCAAATTTTATGATATTTATTTGAGGTATTTTTCATTAAATTATGTTTTGTTCTTCAATTAGCAGCAAACTTGAATAGTTACTACTACAGTACACTAGGTGGCGCTGTGTGCCCCCAACAGTTAGGGAACTTAGCTACTGTATTTAAGCAGTGAAACTATGGACTTTTAAAAAAATGTCCTTCAAAAGAGACTTTTATTTTACAATTTGCATTGACACTTCATACCTAACTGATAACAAATAATGCTCAAAGTCACACCTACTAGGTTTTGGTTTGGCATTAATAAACATAAAGAAACATTTTAAATGATAGAAACTTGTTATATTGTAACATATTGTGTTATATATAATAAAATATTGTGTTATGATTTTTGGCCTTAATAAGTATATAAATACTGAAAGCACCCTGACTGTCCTCATATGATCATTGTAGAAAACTCCACATTAAAAGTCTTTTTCTTGATAGTCACACTGTACTAACACTAATGAATGGTTCAAAAGTGAGTACCTGTCTTTTCTGCTGCTTCTGCACCTCCCACTGGCTCACCACGTGATCCTTATGCAGCTCAGACTCCACCTGTGGACAGAAGAACACTTCCCAGCTCAGGATTACAGCTCAGTCTTGTTGTGTCTTCTGATCTTCTGATCAAGGTAAATCTTCAGAAAGGCTTCCACTGCTTCTCGTTCATAATCTGCTCACTTATCATCAAGCTGTGGCATCACGCCTCATATGACACACGCTTATAGTCACGCTATAGCATCACGCTTCTTATGACACGCTTATAGTCACGCTATAGCATCACGCTTCTTATGACACACGCTTATAGTCACGCTATAGCATCACGCCTCTTATGATACACGCTTATAGTCACGCTATAGCATCACGCTTCTTATGACACGCTTATAGTCACGCTATAGCATCACGCTTCTTATGACACACGCTTATAGTCACGCTATAGCATCACGCTTTTTATGACACACGCTTATAGTCACGCTATAGCATCACGCCTCATATGACACACGCTTATAGTCACGCTATAGCATCACGCTTCTTATGACACGCTTATAGTCACGCTATAGCATCACGCTTCTTATGACACACACTTATAGTCACGCTATAACATCACGCTTCTTATGACACACGCTTATAGTCACGCTATAGCATCACGCTTCTTATGACACACGCTTATAGTCACGCTATAGCATCACGCTTCTTATGACACACGTTTATAGTCACGCTATAGCATCACGCTTCTTATGACACATGCTTATAGTCATGCTATAGCATCACGCTTCTTATGACACACGCTTTTAGTCACGCTATAGCATCACGCTTCTTATGACACATGCTTATAGTCACGCTATAGCATCACGCCTCTTATGACACACGCTTATAGTCACGCTATAGCATCACGCTTCTTATGACACACGCTTATAGTCACGCTATAGCATCACGCCTCTTATGATACACGCTTATAGTCACGCTATAGCATCACGCCTCTTATGATACACGCTTATAGTCACGCTATAGCATCAAGCTTCTTATGACACACGCTTATAGTCACGCTATAGCATCACGCTTCTTATGACACACGCTTATAGTCACGCTATAGCATCACGCTTCTTATGACACACGCTTTTAGTCACGCTATAGCATCACGCTTCTTATGACACACGCTTATAGTCACGCTATAGCATCACGCCTCTTATGACACACGCTTATAGTCACGCTATAGCATCACGCTTCTTATGACACACGCTTATAGTCACGCTATAGCATCACGCTTCTTATGACACACGCTTAGCCATGCTATAGCATCACGCTTCTTATGACACACGCTTATAGTCACGCTATAGCATCACGCTTCTTATGACACACGCTTATAGTCACGCTATAGCATCACGCTTCTTATGACACACGCTTATAGTCACGCTATAGCATCACGCTTCTTATGACACACGCTTTTAGTCACGCTATAGCATCACGCTTCTTATGACACACGCTTATAGTCACGCTATAGCATCACGCCTCTTATGACACACGCTTATAGTCACGCTATAGCATCATGCCTCTTATGACACACACTTATAGTCATGCTATAACATCACGCTTCTTATGACACACGCTTTTAGTCACGCTATAGCATCACGCTTCTTATGACACACGCTTATAGTCACGCTATAGCATCACGCCTCTTATGACACACGCTTATAGTCACGTTATAGCATCACGCCTCTTATGACACACGCTTATAGTCATGCTATAGCATCACGCTTCTTATGACACACACTTATAGTCATGCTATAACATCACGCTTCTTATGACACACACTTTTAGTCACGCTATAGCATCACGCTTCTTATGACACGCTTATAGTCACGCTATAGCATCACGCCTCTTATGACACACGCTTATAGTCACGCTATAGCATCACGCCTCTTATGACACACGCTTATAGTCATGCTATAACATCACGCCTCTTATGACACACGCTTATAGTCATGCTATAGCATCACGCTTCTTATGATGCACACTTATCACATTATGACATCAAACTTACTATAACTCACACTTATTATCACATTATGGCATTACGCTTCTTATGACGCACACTCATAATCATGACATCATGACATAGACTTTTATGACTTTTCATAGGTTTTCTGTGCCTCACCTTACGCAGTTCTGGATTGTTCGTCTTCCAATGTTCCTTCAGGAGCTCCTGTGCAACCTGTAGGGTCAAAAGAACAAGAACAAAAGTTAACCGCACATCGGTACTGGAAGTCCAGGTTGTGCACAAGGTGTGTTAATGTTCATTTAGCAATAACAAACACGAAACACGTACAGTGTTACTTTCTGTTTTGTTCAACAGCCACAGACATGACGCTCTTTTTGTTTCTCATGGTGAAATGGATAAAAGCGTATTGGATAATATGGAATGGGCGTGGTGAATCAATCATACATCAAACATATTTGCATTCCCTTTTTTACATGAGAACTAACAGATGTGAAAATACTCGTGTTCCAGTGCGTATTCCCACTGTTTACTGCCAGCATCATCCCTACAGTTTAACTGTAACGGGCAGAGTTTGTTCAATTTATGGTCATATTAAATTAGAATGGACTGATATCAGACAACTATAGGTCTCTAAAATCACGTCGGCCGCACCTTCTTCCTGCGCTCCTCTCTGGCCGATCGCAGCTCCTCCGTCCTCTCCAGCTGCTGCCTGGACGTGGCTCTCCTGTCCGGCACGCTGGCCCTCAGCTCAGCCTCCAGCTGGTCCCTCTCTTCCTGCAGCATCTTCCTCAGCCGCTCCCTTCGCTCCTCCAGACTCCGCTTCTTCTCCTCCTTCACCTGCGCGCGGTGGAACGCAGACATGCTGGAGATGGGAGAGAAGACAAAGAGTCAAACGTCAGACACCAAACATGTCCACACCGATCCACCACGTCTGTGCTAAGGGGGGAAATACTGCGAGAGGCTGATTCAGTGCTGAAGTAAAAGAGATCTCCTACCTCTGCTGGTAGGACTCTCTGGAGCTCCAGTGCGCCTGTTTGCTGCTGCGGACGCTCTGCTCTTTAAAATACTGCGAGTTGAGCTCCCACTGCTGCCTCCAGCGCGCCTCCTGCTCTCGCTGGCGCACCATCTGACGCTCCAGCGCTCGCATCCGGCTCGGCCAGTGAGCCGAGAGTGTCGGCAAAGCCATCGCTCTGCTGGGGTGGACGGGACGGAGAGTCCGGTGGTTCGAAACTCAGGTCCTGGAGAGAAAATCTGCCTGAGGGTGGGAGACATAACAAAAATGATCCAGCTGAATGAGCTGGAGTGAAACAAAACACACCAGCAACAAAAAATTCTGAAATAATATAATGTATGAACATAGAAACAGCCCATAAACTTAGATACACTATGCAGAAAACAGAAAGTAGAAATAAACCTATACATTAGGTAAATACAAGAGAAATAAAATAAAAGTATTTATCTATTTGCATATTTACATTGCATATGAGACAGACTGCTGTATTTACATTAAACCACAGCCATCAATTTATTCATATATACTTCATTTCTTTCTTTGCATTTTTCTGTTGCAGTTTGAACATTTGTTGTAAGTTAGTTGTTAAATAATTAAGTAACGTTATGTCTTTAATCATATAACGTAATGTAAGCTGCACTCTGGGCTGCTGCTCGCTAAGCTAACTAGCTAGATTTCCTCCTCTAGACTGTGAAATACACGAAACATGTTTTTATTATTATTATTGTTATTATTAGTGTTGTTATAAAGCATATATTACACCTGTCTTTAATTTGTTAGCTACTGACCTCTGGTCGCTCGACGAAGCTGAAGTTCTTACTCGAATTGTCCGTTCCACCTTAACTCCGCTGTACACAGCTAACGCACGGCGTTCACGCACTGAGTCGGACTGCGACGCATTTAAGGTGGACCGGAAGATTCGCGTGAGAGGCGGGATTTTCGCCTGTGACCAGAACCGGTACCGCCTGACTCACCGAGCCGAACCCGCCCTCGGGTGAAAGACTGGACCGCTCCCCGGTCTTTAGCTGGCGGGTTTAACGGGTAAAGTCTAAAGCCCGAAGTTGAAGGTGTGGCGCTGCGTTAGCCGGTTAGCATTAGCACTAACCGCCCGACCCAAACAGCCGCGGCTCTCCTGGATACCTTCCGATATCCTGGATACGCCACGGCGCGTCAGGAGGGTCAAACCGCCCCGGATCCGCGTTGTCATTTAGTTTCCCGTCGCGCGGCCGCTTTAAAGCAGAATTACAGCTTTTTTAGAAACATTGATGAGCGGCTTTACATATTAAATCCACTAAGTGACGTTTTGCCCCGGGCATGTTAAACATTAGCATGACTACATTTCTGCTGTGCAAAAGACAAACATAAACAAGCAGAGCTTTTAACCATAATTACATACATTTACTCAGTTAAACAACAGGACTCTTTCATTTATTTAATAAAGGACAACAAGAAGATCAAAAAATAAAAATTTGGCTATAAAGGCTTTACTGAGTAGTGTAAAACAAAACTAATTTATCTACAAAGCTTTACAAAGTAACGTAAGACCAAATAAGTTTGATTATAACGACTTTACAAAGTAATGTAAGACTAAAAAAGTTTTGTTATAAATGCTTTACTAAGTAACGTAAGACTAAATAAGTTTTGTTATAAAGGCTTTACTAAGTAACGTAAGCCTATATAAGTTTTGTTATAAAGGCTTTACTAAGTAACGTAAGACTAAAAAAGTTTTGTTATAAATGCTTTACTAAGTAACGTAAGACTAAATAAGTTTTGTTATAAAGGCTTTACTAAGTAACGTAAGCCTATATAAGTTTTGTTATAAAGGCTTTACTAAGTAACGTAAGACTAATAGGTTTTGTTATAAATGCTTTACTAAGTAACGTAAGACTAAATAAGTTTTGTTATAAAGGCTTTACTAAGTAACGTAAGCCTATATAAGTTTTGTTATAAAGGCTTTACTAAGTAACGTAAGACTAATAGGTTTTGTTATAAATGCTTTACTAAGTAACGTAAGACTAAATAAATTTTGTTATAAAGGCTTTACTAAGTAACGTAAGCCTATATAAGTTTTGTTATAAAGGCTTTACTAAGTAACGTAAGACTAATAGGTTTTGTTATAAATGCTTTACTAAGTAACGTAAGACTAAATAAGTTTTGTTATAAAGGCTTTACTAAGTAACGTAAGCCTATATAAGTTTTGTTATAAAGGCTTTACTAAGTAACGTAAGACTAATAGGTTTTGTTATAAATGCTTTACTAAGTAACGTAAGACTAAATAAGTTTTGTTATAAAGGCTTTACTAAGTAACGTAAGCCTATATAAGTTTTGTTATAAAGGCTTTACTAAGTAACGTAAGACTAATAGGTTTTGTTATAAATGCTTTACTAAGTAACGTAAGACTAAATAAGTTTTGTTATAAAGGCTTTACTAAGTAACGTAAGCCTATATAAGTTTTGTTATAAAGGCTTTACTAAGTAACGTAAGCCTATATAGGTTTTGTTATAAAGGCTTTACTAAGTAATGAAGACAAAACTACTTTTATGACGTAAGTAAAGTTGAGTAATATTTGCTAAGACTAACTTTCCCCCCACCCCTTTAATCCGATTGGTCCATTAGCGCGTAGAGTGGGCGGGTCTCTGGCCGCGGTGGGCGGGGCCGTGTTCTCGGGCGGGCGTGGTCTCGCACCGTCAGTGCAGCTCATCGGCGGCGGAGGTTTCAGTGTGAAGCGCCGGATCTGAGGAGCCCCGTGACCTCCTCTCTTCTCTCCGCTCCTGTCCGTCGCTCCCGCCCCGCAGCAGCTGCAGCCATGGCTCTTCTGATGGAGCACCAGTTCAAGCCGCTGCCGGCCGATAAGCAGGTGGAGACGAGGCCGTTCCTGGAGGCCGTTTCCCACCTGCCGCCCTTCTTCGGTGAGTTTCGGTCGAGTCTTCGGCCGCCGGGAGGGAGAAAAGCTCGCTGTCCGGGTTTAACAGGCTTCCCTTTAACACAGCGAGCTCACTTCACCAAACCTGACTGAGCTGAACTCAGTCCGAGAGGCTTAGAAGTCCAACTTTCCGGTCCACCTTAAATAGCGCAGCGGTTTCGCTCCAGCGCCGAGGCGCCTGTACGGAACTGCTGCGCTGTTTAAGGTGGAACGGACAGTTCGAATAAGAAGCTGGTTCGTTCTTAGTCAGAACTGGCTGAAGGTCACTGAACTCTGCCTGTTTGTACCAAGAACTCCCTCAGGGGTCTAATAAGATGATAAGAGCCACAGCTGAGCTTCTGTCTGAGGTGGGCAGAGCAGCTTAAACCCCCCCTCGAGCAGTTTTATTTAAAGGGGAATTCCACCAACTGTCCAGAAGTTCGGAATAATTCCGTGATCGACATGCAAACATCGCCAACAGAGTCGTTCAGAGTGGTTTGGTGTGAGATGGTTGATTGTAGAGACTCAGATTTCTGTACAGTGGTGGTGATGGGAACCAGGGGTCACCATGACTAACAGCACAGATATAGACATTTTATTTACTATACAGAACCACCAGTGAACCTACACGGGTCTTCTGAGTTTATATGGAACGTCGGTTTTGGTAAAATAGTGATAAATAATAAAAATAAAAATAACTTTCTGTGAGGAGCTTTTAGAGGTGGACGTCTGGTTCCTAGCACCACCACTGTGAACAGTTCTGACTCTGTAAGTTTCTCTAGAAACGAGCGTTTCACACCAAACCAAACCAACCCGAACGACTCTGTTTACATCTCAACCGTTTAATTGTGCAGAAATCCTGATAAATCTTCGGATTTTCCCTTTAAATATGGAACTAGCTTTAACTCTGCTTCACAGAATTGGTGCAGTGATGATTGACCTGACTTGATCTCAGGCCCCTGACATAACACATATAGAGTGGCTTTAGCTTTAGAAGGTTTACTGCTGTTGATGTTAATAATGATGTCATCATATGGATTTGAGTACGTCTAGAACACTGACCAGCCGACAGCTCCGCCCCCAAACCCAGTATAAACATGAAGAATCCTTATAAGTCCAAGAAAAAGGCTCTATATGTTATGCAACGTATCTTTATATTTGTTTCATAATTATTAATAATTAGCTGTCGTTCAAATGTTTGGAATCACGTCGTATTAATACTTGCGATTCAGTAATAATGACTTATACTTTGTAGCTTGAAATGTTCTAAACTGGATAACACGATCTAAACCGATGCACAGTTTTAAGTTCGGGAACAAGAAGAACGTATTACATAACAAAAAACCAGTGAAATATTATTTAATAATGAACTAATTACGTATTTACAGTCGTTTCTGGACACAACGTGTGGTCACTGCATTTTGAATGTGAGGCCTGGTAAGATAAAAGACGTTATACAGCTTTCTCAATTAATATGGAATCATTTATAGCTCAGTTTATTTGTACAATTTCTACTTTTTCTCAAAATTGTTTGAAATCTATGGAATATTAGCCTTATTAGAATAATTATTAGCATCACGTTTGCATATAATTTATCTGTGACATTGTTTTAAATGTACAGTTATTGTTTATTTGATAAATTTAACCTATTGGGCATAAATACGTGTATAAATAGTATTAAATAATAAAATGTGGTGTGTTCTCAAAATAGAAACTGCACTAAAATGTGTAGGAAATGCTGTATTTAAGTGTGTTTTCTGTATAGAACGTCTTATTTTCACTTAGAAGATCACAACAACATCTCATTTGATGACGCACCCCCAAAACCTTTGCATATTATTGCTGTCGGGTTAGTTGTTATTAATTTAAACGCTTAACCGGGTACATATAATTCAATAAATTAGCTTTCTCACTTCTCCCAAAACCCAAAACCCGCCTCTTCTAATCTGTTCAGTTGTTCTCTGGATCAGAACCGAGCTCCGTGACTGATTCCCTTCCACTGGTGGGATTTTTCCACTCCTGATTACAAGTGTGGAATTGATCTGCAGAAGGTGATAGGATATCTGTCAAACAGAGCTGTCAAGTGCCAGCCATCATTTGGTAGGAGGCGTAATCTTTTTCTGGATCCAATTTCTTTTTATCCGGGGCGGATAAAAACCCTCTGCATGCATAATTTAATCAGCCGCCCTCCACTTTAAGTTGAGAAAATTGATTGGCGGTGTCGGGTTGCCGCGGCCCATTCACGGCCGAACCGGGACATCGGGACAGCTTTGTTCGCAGCCTCGATCTTTTCATGAATATGAAAAACGGCCCCTAATGAGCTCCAGAAGCCAGATTAGATGCCAGTACTCTGTCTCTGACCTTATTGTGTCAGCAGATGTGTCCAGGCTGAGCCAGTGATGGGCCTAGTCGAGGCATGAAGAGCAGTTTGGTTTGGCCTTCGAACAGCTAGGCACAAGTGTGAGTTCCACTTTCTTCAAACCCCTTTTGAAAAAGGATTTGTGAGGCTGCACGTTATACTGTGTTGTTTGTTATTCATTGACTTGAATCATTCAAGTCTCTGATGTCCAAGTCTGAGTCAAATCTTGGGCTAAGTCCCGGGTGTCCGAGTCAAATCTCAAGTCTTTGATGTCCAAGTCTGAGTCAAATCTTGGGCTAAGTCTCGGGTGTCCAAGTCCAAGTGTAATATTGAGCTTTGGATGTCCAAGTCTGAGTCCAATCTCAAGAATCTGATGTTCAAGTCCAAGTGGAATCTTGAGCATTGGGTGTCCAAGTCCATGTTGAATCTTGAGTCTCTGATGTCAAATCTGGAGTCTGTGGTGTCCAAGTCCAAGTTAAAACCGGAGTCTCTGGTGTTTGAGTCTGAGTAGAATCTCGAGTCTCTGGTTTCTAAATCTGACTTGAACCCGGAGTCTCTGGTGTTGTAGTCTGAGTTGAATCTTGAGTCTCTGGTTTCTAAGTCTGACTTGAATCTTGAGTCTCTAGTGTCCAAGTCCAAGATAAATCTGGAGTCTCTCGTGTCCAAGTCCAAGTTGAATCTGGTGTTTAAGTCTGAGTCAAGTCTAAAATCTCTGGTGTTTGAGTCCGAGTTGGATCTCGAGTCCAACTCAAATCTTGAGTCAGTGCAGTCCAAGCCAAGTCTCGTGTCTCTAGTGTTTGGGTTAAAGTCGAATCTTGAGACTCTGGGGTTCAAGTCTGAGTCAAGTCAGACTGACAGGCAAAGTCACATACGTATGTTTATATACAAAAGATTATATTAATTACATTAATACATCAATGGATAAAAGTTCAGAGTCTTGAGCTGAGTCAAGTCAAGCAGAGAGTCAGTCAACATGTGTAGACTCCTCATCTCTGGTCAGTACTTAAAGAGCACTGACCAACTGCACGTTTCATTACAGTGCAGATCATTATGTGAAACACTGAATGACTTCACTGTATCCAGTGTTTTCAATAGCGTTCTTTAAATAAGGGACAACTAGTATTTTTGGCCTTTTGTAAAATACTGTTATACATACAACCCTAATTCTAATGAAGTTGGGACATTTTGTAACATGTAAATAAAAACAGAATACGACGATCTGCAAATCCTTTTCAATCTATATTCAATTGAACACACTACAAAGACGAGATATTTAATGTTCAAACGGATAAACTTTATTGTTTTTTGCAAATATTCACTCATTTTGAATTTGATGCCTGCAACACGTTCCAAAGAAGTTCGGACAGGGGCAACAAAAGACTGGGAAAGTTGAGGAATGCTCAAAAAACACCTGTTTGGAACATTCCACAGGTGAACAGGTTAATTGGAAACAGGTGAGTGTCATGACTGGGTATAAAGGCAGCATCCCTGAAAGGCTCAGTTGTTCACAAGCAAGGACGGGCGAGGTTCACCACTTAGTGAACAACTGCGTGAGCAAATAGTCCAACAGTTTAAGAACAACGTTTCTCAACGTGCAACTGCAAGGAATTTAGGGATTTCATCATCTACAGTCCATAATATCATCAGAAGATTCAGAGAATCTGGAGAAATCTCTGCAAGTAAGCGGCGAGGCAGAAAACCAGCACCGAATGCCCGTGACCTTCGACCCCTCAGTGGCACTGCATTAAAAACCCACATCATTCTGTAACGGATATTCCCACATGGGCTCAGGAACACTTCGGAAAACCACTGTCAGTGAACTCAGTTTGTCGCTCCATCTACAAGTGCAAGTTAAAACTCTGCCATGCAAAGCGAAAGCCAGCATCTCTGATGGTGTGGGGATGTGTTAGTGCCCATGGCAGGGCTAACTTGCACATCTGTGAAGGCCCCATTAATGCTGAAAGGTACAAGGTTTTGGAGCAACATCTGCCGCCATCCAAGCAGCGTCTTTTTCAGGGACGTCCTGCTTATTTCAGCAAGACGATGCCAAGCCACATTCTGCACGTGTTACAACAGTGTGGCTTTGTAGTAAAAGAGTGCGGTTACTAGACTGGCCTGCCTGCAGTCCAGACCGTCTCCCATTGAAAATCTGTGGCGCATTATGAAGCTCAAAAATACAACAACGGAGACCCCGGACTGCTGAGCAACTGAAGCTGTACATCAACCAAGAATGGGAAAAAATTCCACCTACAAAGCTTCAACAATCAGTGTCCTCAGTTCCCAAACGCTTATTGAGTGTTGGGAAAAGGAAAGGTGATGTAAGTTCACAGTTCAACTTCTTTGGAACGTGTTGCAGGCATCAAATTCAAAATGAGTGAATATTTGCAAAAAACAATAAAGTTTATCTGTTTGAACATTAAATATCTCGTCTTTGTAGTGTGTTCAATTGAATATAGGTTGAAAAGGATTTGCAAATCATCATATTCTGTTTTTATTTATGTTTTACACAACGTCCCAACTTCATTTGAATTGGGGTTGTACAATGTATTATGAAAATGTCTTTAATTATTGCTGTTATTATTGTTTTCCATATTGGTCTTTCTTACTTTACACTAATTTCTAGTTTGAGCCTCACCTACTTATTGGTTTGTGATGGAAAGTTTCAGCAAAACTTTAATTCAGGAATTAATATTGAAACTTGGTATCTGTACACCTAATTACCCTAATTACTTAGTTATCCCACAGTACAGTGGGTTGAGTTGTCCTTCAGGCAGCCTTAGTGTAGACAAGGTTTACACCAGCATTCTTTACCACTTCATCTTTTCCCCCTTATTGATGGAAAACATTGGATAATAATGCCAGAAAGACTATTAGTAATAATAGATTATTATAGGTATTAATTTTGCAATTAACCTCAACATTCCCAAAGCTGGACTATCTCTTTCTCATTCATCCTGTTGGACTCGTTTTTCCCAAACAGTTACCAGTAGGCCAATCTCCAGTAACCTTGGGCAATGTGTCTGATTAAGACAAATGAACAAAGTCATGACCTATGTTTGTCCTGAGGTTGCGTTAGCTTGTAAGAGTAGCTGAATAAGCAAGGGCCATATGTTTGGAGCGTACACAGGTAACACGCCTTCTTTCTCACACCTGCTACGGCGTGTCCCCTCATTATCTTCTCAGGTGAGTTAGGTTGGAGGAGTGCAGAAGGACCCCCTGGGACTGTGAAAGTAGTAGGTTTAAAGGCTAAAAAGCCCTTAGGGGGGAGAGGACTTTGACATTTTGTGGAAGTTCTGCAGGCTTTCAAAAGATTCACAAGCTTCAGCTTCAGAGACTGGCATCAAAGAACTTCTGTGACCAGGTGATGGCAGGTGGTTACTGGAAAGATGTGTGGCTATATGTGGTACATACAGTATAAACCTAACAATGAATCAGCTTATAAAACAGTAAATCTAATTGCATAAATTAAAACAGGGTAGTGAACTTTAATGTTGTAACAATGGACTGGTTCAACTCCTTTGGACCTCTAGTCTCTGTGGTTCCTCGCTTTTCTTTAAGGACTGGTAACACCGAGCCCTGACCTGGATCTCCCTGTCTACAGCACTGAACACTGACTAACTAGCTTTAGCTCGCTAACTACAACACTGGGAACCAACGATTTACCTTCCTAATCAAAAATAAATGGCTCAAAACTCTATCGAGTTTTGCACATTTGGTGCTCGATAGCTTTTCCACAAGTCTGACCGCATCGTCCTGCCTAAAGCAGGGAGTTCAGCCAAAAATAACGAATAATGAAATGCAGCCATATTCGCAGCAGAGCGGCACTGGAAACTGGAAATAAGTTTACACATAACCTCCCATGCGTGAAAAAAGCATATAGCTCATGTTGGATTTTGTGGCATGTTTAGGGTCATTATCCTGTCATAAAGGCCAACCTCAGTTTCTTGACTGACTGTCTCACATTTGCTTACAGAAATTGCTGATGTTTAGTGGAGTGCCTGAGTTGCCTGTACTGGCTGCAACTCAACCCCAAAACATAATAGATCTACCCCCATGCTTGACATTTGCAAGGCGTTCTTTTCATCAAATGCTGTTACCCTTTTCCCCCCAAACATACCATCAGTGATTGTGGTATATTTACTTCATCAGTCCACAGCATTTGGCTTTTCTTAAACATTGTTTTGCATACTTCAGATGCTGACTCTTGTGATGCAGGTAAGATCTTCTTCTGATGTCTCTTCCATGCAGAGTCAGCTAAACCTTCTAGGTCCTTTGCTGTCATATGGGGGTTTTGCTTTGCATTTCTTCCAGCACACAAGGCCTTCTATCAGAGTTTTCTTTCTTCCAGATCTTGCCTTGACTTCCACAGATCCCCACAGTAATATTGGTCAATGACATTTCAGACAGTGGAAACTGCAGGCTTGAAAGGCCTTCGTTTTAGATCCTCAACCAGCTGAGGAGCCAATGGTTTTTGAGTGTTTTAGACATCACCTCGCCCTAATACTCAGCATGTAGTAGCAGTAAGTACGGAGGTCAAATAGGTCATTGTGTGGGCCACTGAAAGTTTCGAAGTGTCTTAATCTCTTGTTTGTTCTTTTACTGGCAATTCCATGACACAAACAGCACTGTTCAGAACGAACAAGAGAAAGACGGAGAAAAGAGCACTATTGTTGTTTGTGTGAGCAGAGAAGAGAGAAGGTTTTTCCCTGTTTTTGTGGTAATTATAATGAGCGTATTCAGAGAAAATAAAGGGCGACGGCCCGCTGTGTGAAGGCCGAGCGGAGAGAGGTCCGTAACCGAACACTCGCAGGACAATAGCAGCAGCACGGGTGACCCAGACGACTGCTAAAGGCTTTCAGTCTTTCTCTCTCTCCGTTCCTCCCTCTCTCTCTCTCTCTTTCTACCCCCGTGAGCTGGTCACCTGCTGTTTGACAGACACATCTCCACAGTGCTGAGTGATGGGTGCTGGTGCTGATCTGGTTACAGCTCTCATAATCCTCCTTTCAGGATATTTGTTCCCCTACATACAACGTATTCCGCCCGCCAAACGTTTGGAGACCCAGGTTTATTTTTTCTATTAGCAATGTTAAGTCTACACACTTAATACTGAAAAAAAATTCATTATGGTTTCTGCGCAATTCTCCATTAAATATATATTGTCCTACTTTTTCCTGATTCAGAAAAATTAATAACATACTTAATGGCCATTTTGTTTAGAAATAATATTTATAAATGAAGGGTCTCTGACTTAAGTAATTGTTTATGACTACAACATAAAAACAATTACACTTTTATTAACTGTTAATTAAACTGGGAGTGTACACTGATCCAGAGTTGAGGAAAACCCAGAGTGGGCTCTGTGGGGAAATATTAGCTGACAATTAATTATCATATAATTACACTTAGCGATTTAAATGTCTTTACTTGTTTGTTGAATGCAATCTAAAGTGGCCAGATTAGCTGATTAGCTAACTGGTATCATAGGTATGTTAACATCCCTGCGAGAAAAACCAGCATAGTCCAGCATTTGATGTGTTTTGGATGCTTTGTGTGCTGGTATGCTGGTTAACCATCATGACCGTGCTGGGTGACCAGCTAAACCAGCACCAGACCAGCTAAACCAGCATTAAATACATGCGGGTCTGTGCTGCTTTTTGTCAGCAGGTTTAGCATAGCTAGCACTGGTTGTAATGTCCAAAATGATGCACTATAATGTTGACAGATGTCTAAAGTTACAGAACCGTGTGTACAGAACCCATTCTGCTAGCATACATGCTAAAAACGTGAGAATTAGCTACATAGCTAACAATCATTACCCGCGTTGCCCTCTAAACGTATTATAGCACCAGTTAGAAGAACCTTTCCAGTTCATCTTTGATGTGTTGCTATGAATTTACATTTGTTTACCTCAAATTCATGCTTCGTTTGTTGCAGCACAACATGATTATGAAATCTTAATGTCTGTGGAAAAAGATCGCAACGTAGTGCCTGTAATCATCCCAAATATTCGTGATTAGGCGGTTATATAGTAATTGTGATGACCTGACTCAGAGGACTGGACTGGACTGGACAGAGTGCCTTGTTATTTGCAAATGAGGACCAAATGTTAAAAAAGGTGACAGGGTCCAGTTTCTGTAACACACAGTCCAATAAATTGGAAACGAGAATTTCTCTTTATATAAACGAGTGCGATGTCTAACTGTCTATCCACACATCAACACTCTGAATGCCAGTTGTTAAGAGGTATAGAGCTGTTGTCTAGCTAGCTAATCTAGTGTTAGCACCTTCTGCTAACTAAAGCAGCTCTGTTTGTGGCAGCTAGCACGCTAGCAGATCCACACATATTGGAGCAGGTTTAATTCTGGCTGCTAGTCCTCTGACACACGATTAGAGGGTAAAGACTCAGACCTGAATGCTCTTCTGTGGTGTGTTAAGCTGCTATCATGCTAGCTATGTTAGCTTTACAACACCAGCTGGCCCCACTCTACTGTTCTAGCTAGCTAGCACGGTTAGCCGTGGTTGATGGTTCAGTTTACTGAGGTAAAAATTTCATTTTGCCTGTTTAATTTCAGGTTGAGCTCATTTTTCAGTGGAAGCTAATGCTGAGTGTTTGTTCTGTTCTGTTTCGTCTGCTAATACATGAATTCCTCAGATAAAAAAAACGTTTTTCACCCAAAACGTGCAGAGTTGTTAAGTCACCTTAAATGAATTGGCTATTTTTTACACTCTTTGACATCCTATTATCTTTAAAGTACATCAGAATAGCTAAGAATGCCTTTTGGCAGTACTTTTGTTCATATTTATAGACAACAGTCTTCCATACAGGGTCAGAAACCACACAAGGCCTGCAGTTTGTCTGGAATAAGGGAATGTCGTGTAAATCTGATTTAATCTTTAAAATAGTAACTTAATGATGCACAATCAGTCCTGTAGCTGTTATACACTCGGAAACACAATAAAGTCGTTTTTGCTTGTTCGGACTATTTCACAGACTCTGCACCCAGCGAGCCTTCAGGCCTTCAGGCCTCGGTCTGTCAGGTGGCTGTTGTTGTGTTTCTGGCCTGTTGTTTACGACATGGTGAGTGAAGCTCATTAGTGTCCAGTACGGCGCAGACGGAAGCTCCATTCCGATCTCCGCGGTGATAAATCGCTCCACTTGATAATCAGAGCAGGGGTGCGTTATGCGCTCGCCCTGCCGGTGGGAGACGCTGAAAAATTAATGACTTGCATCCGCACTTCCACAAATCTGTCATGTTCTCTCAACACGCTTAATTATTCAGGGACCTCCGCTCCTTTTTAAAGACGGTTAATGTCAGAGTTCAGGAAGATCTCATACATGACTGTCCTGGGGATGAATCTGCTTTCTACTGTCAAAAAAAGCTGCACTGGAATTCAATTCAGTTAAACTTTAATTACCCCCACAGGGCAGTTTTAAAGCAGGAATAAAACAGAGAAAAACATAAGTATGATAAGTAAGAAAACCACTTATTTTGAAAGATACTATGTAATAATATGAATAAAATAAATAGAGTAGAGACTCATAAGCAATTATGTAAGTATGTGGAATAATAATAGTAATAATAGAAATACAGGTCTGTTATGTGTATAATGGAGTTAAGCAATTTAAGTAGGGCCGCATGATGTGGACAAAATTGTGTATTATAATATTATAACTGCATATAATGCTATTGCCATATTTTGGACGATATGACAGATTCACACTTTATCTGAAATTGTGATGTGATATAAGAAATACTAAGATTTTAAGATTAAGTGACTCTTATTAGTTCCACAACGGGAAAATTTCACCTCCACGTTTAACCCATCTGTGAAGTGAAACACCACATACACTGGGGGGCAGTAAGCACACTTGCCCAGAGTGGTGGGTAGCCTAATCCGCACTTCAGTCATGTACTGTCGGCTCTGGGGATGAAACCGGTGACCTTCCGGTCACAGGGCCAGTTCCTTAACCTCCAGCCCACGACTGCCCACTGTAAAGTAAATCACAGCCTTCTATGCATAATTATGTTGAAATGTTGATATGTTGTACTAACAAAACTAATAAAATGTAGTTAAATGCCTTGTTTATTTGTTTGCATTCTGTGTTGTCTGTTTATTTTAGCACTAAATCTCCAAAGTTCCTAAGTAAGTATCCTTGGCTAAAATTCTGAATCTGCTCATGTTCTGATGTTTTTCCCGTTTCTTTGTTTCAGATTGCCTCGGCTCCACTGTTTTTGCACCTGTTAAGGCTGACATCGCTGGCAATATAACGGTAAGTGCAGCGGTGAAGTATTTGGACATCGCTCCAAATGATTAAGTTCAGGTGTTTCAGCCACATAGCCTTGCAGTCTCCATAGACAAACACTGGCTGTAGAATGGTTCATACTGAGGAGTGACTTTAACTGTGGCACTCTCATAGGAAGCCACCTTTGCCACAAGTCAGTGTGTGAAATTTCTGTCTGCTAGATCTGTCCCAGACAACTGTAAGTCCCCAGACAATGTGATAAGTCATGTGTCACTATCTGGCAGTCGGATAGATGAAGGTAGAGGTTTGGTGGATGCCAGGATAACCTACCAGAATGCATAGTGCCAGCAGTAAAGTTTGGTTCGAGTCCCTTAGTTCCTATGAAGGGTGATGATAATGCTACAGCAAACAAAGACATTTTAGACAGTTATATGCTTCCAACTTTGTGGCAACACTTTAAGAAAGGCCCTCTCCTGTTGACTCAGATCGGTCTGGGTAAGCGCATCTGCCAAATGCTATCAGTGTAAATACAAAAATGGGATAAGTGATTGTTGAAGACTGTTGCAAAGCAGAATTTTTACCAGACAGCGTAATTGCACTTATATTTCTGTCTTTTGACCTCAGAAAATCAAGGTGGTGTATGACAGTAACCCAGGCCGATTTAAGACCCTGCAGCAGATTCTGGAGGCAGAAAAGGAGATGCATGGAGCCGAGTGGCCCAAGGTGGGAGCTACACTTGCCCTCATGTGGCTCAAGAGGTGAGAAAGTACAGTACTTCAGTTCTGAATCAGAATCTGAGAATTTAGAATAGAGGTGTTTTGGTTATTAAAGTGCCTGTATGCAAGAAAACTACATTTTCTTTGTTAGAAATAAGATTTGGCATATTATTGTCATGTTTTGAAGTGTACAGTTCAGTTATCAGCCCATTTGTCCATTTGTGGAATCTAAGCCATATATATGTAACCACTCATTCAGCCTACCTCAGTGTATCGCCACCAGTTCCTCCACTGAAGTGATGTGGAGTGGTGTTCCTGCAGTCTGTAGCAGAAGTTCTGAGAAAAAGATTAAATGTTGTGCTGTTCCTGGCCATTCGGAAGCAGTTGGATCATTATCCACACGTTCAAAAGAAGTTTAATTTTCAGTCTAAATGTAGCTAATTTACATACACTATATTGCCAAAAGTATTTTCTTGTCTACCTTCATACACATATCAATTGAGTGACATCCCATTCTTAATCCGTAGGGTTTAATATGATGTCAGCTCACCCTTTGCAGCTATAACAGCTTAAACTCTTTTGGGAAGCCTTTCCGCAGGGGTTAGGAGTGTGTTTATCGGAATTTCTGACCGTTCTTCCAGAAGCAGATTTGTGAGGTCAGACACTGATGTGGAACGAGAAGGTCTGGCTCGCAGTCTCCACTCTAATTCATCCCAAAGATGTTGTACCGGGTTGAGGTCAGGACTCTGTGCAGGCCAGTCAAGTTCTTCCACACCAACTGGCTCATCCGTGTCTTTGTGGACCTTGCTTTGTGCACTGGTATACAGTCATGCTGGAACAGGAAGGGGTCATCCCCAAACTGTTCCCACAAAGTTGGGAGCATGAAATTGTCCAAAATCTCTTGGTGCTGAAGCATTAAGAGTTCCTTTCACTGGAACTAAGGGGCCGAGCCCAACTCCTGAAAAACACCCCCACACCATGATCCCCCCTCCACCAAACTTTACACTTGGCACAATGCAGTCAGACGAGTACCATTCTCCTGGCAACCGCCAAACCCAGACAGGTTTGCCAGATAGAGAAGCATGATTGGTCACTCCAGAGAACACGTCTCCACTACTCTAGAGTCCAGTGGCTGCGCATTACACCACTGCATTCAACGCTTTGCATTACACTTGGTGATGTAAGGCTTGGCTGCAGCTGCTCGGCCATGGAAACCCATTCCATGAAGCTCTTTAAGCTGTTCTTGAGCTGATCTGAAGGCCACATGAAGTTTGGAGGTCTGTAGTGATTGACTCTACAGAAAGTTGGTGACCTCTGCGCACTATGCCCCTCAGCATCCGCTGACCGCTCTGTCATTTTACGTGGCCGACCACTTCGTGGCTGAGTTGCTGTCGTTCCCAATCGCTTCCACTTTGTTATAATCCCACTGACAGTTGACTGTGGAATATTTAGTAGTGAGGAAATTTCACGACTGGACTTGTTGCACAGGTGGCGTCCTATCATGGTACCACTCTGGAATTCACTGAGCTCCTGAAAGCGACCCATTCTTTCACAAATATGAGTGAATATTTTTGGCAGTATAGTGTATATTAGTCATAACCCACCCTACAGGAATGGCTATGGTGATTTTCTTAATATATTGATTTAATAGGACACATTTATTGTAGTTAGCCAACAGTAAAGCATTCTCATAGTAAACAACTCACCTGAATAAGTAAACAGCATGTTTTCATAATTTTGGTGATTGTTTCAGGGGTCTGCGGTTCATTCAGGTCCTCCTGCAGAGTTTAGTGGAAGGAGAGAGAGACGAGAACAACCCCAACCTGATCAGGGTCAACGTCACAAAGGCCTACGAGATTGCCCTGAAGAAATACCACGGCTGGCTGGTTCAGAAACTCTTTAAAGTAAGAGCATGTTCAGACCTTTACTCACCAAACACAACTTATTTGTTCTCTTCTTCTCAAGAGACAAAAACATCACATTATTTTATTCGCCCTTAGTTTGAGTTTTGCAAACTTTTGCTGGTGACATGAACTCACTGACCAATCTCTGCTGTTCATATAGTGACAACCAAGATGATGAAATGGTTGTGTTCCTGCAACTGGAACTTTTTCACGAATGTCAGTAGATCAGAATCTCCAAAAGCAGGCAAAACATCAAGTTATGTGTGAAAGCACTCAAAGTTTCAGCTTCTGAATAAAGTGATGAAACTCTTCACACTTTTCCACAATAAAAAGTAGCCCAGTTTGACCATTTGCACATTGTGTAGGTTTATTGTTGGGAAAGACGAAGTGGCAGGCTGCATGTGTAAGTCCTTTGATTTATTGTAAACGCTGAAGGAAATTAAACTACAAAAGTGACTAAACACGTAAGAAGCACTCGTGGCAAAATGCAGACAGAAAGAAAACAAAAGACAAAGGCACATGAATTAAACTGGATAACAAACGAGAAATAATTCACACAGGCCCTGTGAGAACAAAACACCAAGCACGCACAAAGCACGCAATCAGGGGCATAAATACACATAGAACAAACCAGAAACCCCAGTGAGAGGGTGGGGCTATAGACAACAGACAAATGACAAGAAAGCTGGACCAGAGAGGAGACAAAGACCAGAGCAGCAACAAAAGCACATGGCCCATCTAAAGAAAAGCCCATGGAAAATTCTCATTCACACCCATTCATTGAGGACTCGCTCATGGGCACCCTCTGGCATTTTGCAGTCCTGTTTTTGATATAATGGGGGACATAGGAAGAGGCCAGGCTCCTCATAAACCAACTCTGCTTCTAGCATGTGAACTTTACTTTCATCATGGTGGCCACGCTTTTTTGTTGAAATGCATCACTGTAAATTACGATTGTTAATTAAATAGTTTGGTGAAAGTTCCAGTGTCCTTCTTAATGCAAATGTAGGCAATTGGCCAAAACATGTTTTAGCACTGGAGCTACAAAGCTAACAGGTATCAATTAATGGAAGCTAATACCCCACGAATTAGCACGGTGCTAACCGAATGCCTAAATCAGTGCAAACTTGCTTCAAGCCATGTTGTGAAATACTCTCTGATAGACTTTCTTACACTGGACCTCATACTGTAATCCATAAACATGGACAGAAGTACTTTAGTGTAGCTAAAAACAGTAGCAACCATCATGAAATCTGAATTTATTCGTACTTTCGTCTTTTTTTTTAAACAATGAAGCCAACTTCAGATACCAAATATGTCTTGGCTGACTGGCTGCATTTAGGATGAGCAGAAAAACGAGAAAATATTATTAGCAGTTAACTTCTACTGATGACTTATTGCTTTCCTTCCTCTAGGCGGCGCTGTACGCTGCTCCCTACAAGTCAGACTTCCTCAAAGCTCTCTCGAAAGGTCGGGAGGTGAAGGAGGAGGACTGTCTGGACAAAGTGCGTCAGTTCCTGGTCAACTACACGGCCACTATAGACGCCATCTACGAGATGTACACCAAGATGAATGCTGAGCTGGACTACAAAGCATGATTACCATTACATCACTGTTCCCTCCTACTGACTGCTTCTCAAACTGCTCTGCTTCTAATTGGACGTTCTTCTCCTAAAGGACCAAGCTGCTTCATATTGGACTTCTGGATGATCAGTCAGCATCCATAAAAAGCTGGGTTTCTCAGAGTTTCTTGTTAGCTATTATGACAGCAGGAGTGCTCTGAACTTTTGTCTTAGTAAATTTGCTGTCCTCTACAGGGTCAGTGACGGTCAGCAGTGACGCCTGGAGAAAGCTGTGTACTGCAGGGTCTGCTGTGTTATGGGGGTTTGTTTTATAGTCTTTCCCAAAACGAAGAGCAACAAACTGAACCTACCTAGCAGCACAACCTAAGACCAATACAAGTCACTACTAAATTATCATTTACATATGTAACTGTATGGTTATAGTATCCTGTGGAAAACTTGATTTCTGGATTTATTTGCACTGACTTATTGAATCAGTCAGTTTTTTTGTTTTTCTTTATTCAGTTATCATCTATAAAACTTGCTCCCCAAAACCAGATTTGGTAAACAAATGTCTCAGGTCCCAACTTGTAGTACTGCAATGGAACTTCTTAGGCCATCCAGCATCTACCAGTGTAGGCTCTGGAGTTTCATAGACTCTATTCTTCCTGTTTTTGCCACTAAAATAAAGTCCTAAAGCTCCCAGTGGGGTGACCGACAGTAAAATAGTCAGTCAACAAAATATGACAATGAAGTTAAACCCAAAAAGGGAGTTAAGGAACTGCATAAGATGGACTAAAATGGAAATGAGAAAAATGCGGGTCACCTTTCTCATAAATATAGTATGTTTTTGAAATTGTACTCAAGTGCATATAACTAAAGTAGTTACAACTGACTGTTCTAGGAATGCACTAAAATTATTAAACTGAGCATTCTAGAAATATCAGTATAGTTCTAAAACTGAGTGTAGTTCTAGAATGATCATCTTAGTTCTAGAACTATCAGTGTATTTCAAGAACTATCAGTGTAGTTCCAGACTATGAGTATAGATTCAGAACTATCAGCGCAGTCCTAGAATATGACTGAAAGTTTTTTATTAATAGCAAGCAGTACACTTCCAGAGCTATCAGTGAACTTCTAGAATTATCAGACTTCTAGACTGGACTAGACTGATCATTCTGGAACTACACTAGTGATTGTAGAAATAAGCCATAATGCTAGAAGTAGAGTGAGAATTCTATGCTTACCACTGTAGAAGTACAGTTATAATTCTTAAACTACAGTGATAATTCTAGAATGGCACCAGCTTTAGAACTACTCTGACAGCTCTAGAACTACACCGATATACAGGCAGTCTAGAACTACACTGATCATTCGAGAACTAAACTGATAACTATTGGTGTAGTTCTAAAACTGTCAGCGTAGTTCTAGAACTATGCTTATTTCCTTAACTAACAGTGTAGTTCTAGAGCTTTTAGGATAGTTCTAAAACTAGTGGTGCAGTTCAGTGTATTTCAAGAACTGTCAGTGTAGCTTGAGACTACTAGTGTAGTTCCAGAACTACTGGCATAGTTCTAGAATGTGATTGAAAATTATATTTTTATTACCAATCACGAGCAATTCTAGAACTTCACTGATAATTCTAGAACGACACCTTTCATTCTAAAACTGCACAGATCATTCTAGAACTACACAGAGGATTCCAAAGCTAGGAATGCACATTCTGACATTATTGCAGATCATTTTAGAGGCTGACATTTCCAGAACTAGACTGATTCTAGAAATCTCAACTGCAAAGGGCTGAAACTTTAAAAACAGTTTGAAAACGTCCAGCGCTTTACACCTCAGCATATTTTTTATGCTCAATCGAATGTATAAAGTTTTTTAAAGCCTTAATCAGGAAAACCTGTTATTATGGTTTTCATATGGCTTTGGTGGTCCTGTTTTCTTAGAAATTTCTTGTGAGGTGATTGGGGGAGGGGCCTTTTAAATGCTGCTGTAGAAGCAATAGAAAGAGCTCATTGGCTCTCGCATTAAAGTGATATTGTGGCGAAAACGTAGTTTCCCCTCTTACCCCAAACGTAGCCAAGACTTGTTTGGTGTCTGTGGTTTGCACTGGAGCTACCAGGCTAATGTAGCCTAAGTCCACCAGTTAGCATGATGCTAACCGCATGCCCAAGTCATCACATACTCGCCTCAAACTGTGTGGAGGTGTTCAGTGATCTGCAATAGCCTTGATTATGGTTTCTGATGCTGCATTGCATGGACAAGGTCATGTTAGCAAAGCTAAAAACAATAGCAGCCTGAATTATGTCCATTTTCTAGGTAACATGCAGTTAGTAAATGCTAATTGGTCAGGTGGGGTTTTATAAGCTTCCATTACTTGTTAGCTATTAGCTTCGTTGCTTCATAGTTAGCATGGCTAACATCATTAGCAGCATGAATTTTGTCCATGTTCTAGATAACAACATCATACAGTGTCAGTAGCCAGATAAATAAGTCATGCAGTAAGTAGATGCTAATTGGTTTGGTGATGTTTTATAAGCTTCCATTGCTTGTTAGCTATTAGCTTCGTAGCTCCATTGTAAAACTATAGAAACAGACTTCAGACACCAAACATGAACAGCATCTGGGGCGAGAGGGTGAATCTAGGTAAATGGGATTTTTTGCTAAACTCGTTTTAATCATTCAAAGCAGTTTGTTAGGCCTGTCAGGTGTTTGAATTCATCACTCAGCCGTATTGAGTCTTTGTCCTTGTTTACCGTATAAGGTTTAAAGTTTGTTGTGCCGTCTGAACCAAAGCGTAAAATCACATTAACTGTAACTTAATTTATTTGATATTATTGATTCAGGTACTTTGGTGTCTTTCTCTGGGTGTTGGCTAATGCAGCTGTTGAATTTCATCTGGAAATTATGGCCTTACTAGTTTCTAATAAGTTTGTCTTTGACTGTAAACTGACGACTGTAAATATATATTTGTGTTTGTATGTGTGGGAAGATGATTTTGCGTAATACAGGATTTTTAAACGTTGCAATGTGAACAAACATCTGCACTAAAATGTTTCTTTAATGATTCGTACATGTTTTAAGAATAAAGCTACACTGATGTGTTTTTATCTGACTCCTCATGTCGTCTCATTTCCATACTTATTTCTTACATTTTTTTAGTACCCGCCTCCAAAGTTCAATCTTAGAAGTTGGTTGAACTTTCTAACTTTCTGCTCTCACGATCCATTTAATCCAAACACGTACAGTGGGGCTGAGGTCTGGACTCTGGGGTGGTCAGTCCATCGTTCAGCTTCTTTGTTTGGTGCGTCCGTCTCCTTTTCTCAGTGAGGTTCTTCTTGATCAGCTAAGCATCCTTTCAGACCCATAGCACTGAGTGGTCTTCTCACAGTGGAAGGATGGACAGAAACACCTGTGGATGTTTTCAGATCTAAAGCTGCTTGGTTTTCTCCTGAAAGCATTAAGTGCTGTTTGTCTGTTGGTGGCAGTTTTGGTGTCTACCAGGTCTTCCAGGTAGTTGTTAGGAGTCACATTTTCTCTGTAGCGATTTTAAAAACTCCTTTTTCCACTTATTTTGCATCTTATGTAAATGGATTATCTTGCATCCAATCTATGGGGCAGACGTGGGCTAGAGGTTAGGGAACCAGCCTTGCGACTGGAGGGTTGCTGGTTTGATCCGCTGAGTCGACAGGACATGACAGAGGTGTCATTGAGCAAGGCACCTAACCCCCAACTGCTCCCCAGGTGCTGTGGATAGGGCTGCCCACTGCTCCGGGCAAGTGTGCTCACTGCCCCCCCAGTGTGTGTCTTCACGGAATGTTTCACTTCCGGGGCGCTTCCTAGTGTGCGACTTGAGCACCGGCTCGTCATATATGAACTGTGAACTAGTGTGTATGTAGTGTGTATGTGGCCCCGTTGTGGCTCTAATTAGGGTCACTTAAAGACGTATCTCCTAAAAATGAATAACCTGTAGAAGAGTTTGTAGGCTTCTGCTCCTCAATCATTTCTCCTGAAATGAAGGGTATTATTTAAGAGATTGTCTTCAATTGCTGCAGTAACAGCCTCTAAACTTCTGGGAAAGCTTTAACACTAAATGTTGGACCTTTGCTGTGAGGATTTGATTGCATTCAGGCATGAGAGCATTGGGGAGGTGATGCTGGATCTCCAACTCATCTCAAAGGTACTGGATGGAGCTCCATCACTTCAGAGAATGCAGAGCTGCTTCACAGCTCAGTGTTGGGGGGCTTTATACCCCTCTAGCCCACGCTTGGCCTACGGCCCATATGTCAAACACAGGGCCTGTGGGCAAAGTCAGGCTCGTCACACAATCCTATTCAGCCCGCAAAATTATTTTAATTCTCTATTCTTAGTAGCTCTGAGATGCACTACATTTCCCAGCATGCATTGCGACACAGTGTGCGTCCTATTTTAAGATTATATTTTAAAACCAAAACATGCTAGTCTCTTGACTTGAGATGCTGATCTACAGTGTGTTGAATGTAAACTCTGAGCCACTGAATGACATTGTGGGCCTCTCCAGCTTCAGATGAGGTCAGAAAGGTCAGAGAGGCTGAACTCCTGTCCTGCAATCCCTCAAATGGCCAATAGAGGGGGGAGCTATCCACATATTTTTTCTGCCTGAAAAATCCGAGCAGATATGTCATTTTAACATCAAACCTAAGCCATAATCATCCACATGACACGAATATTATGGTTCTCAAGCTCAAATAAGCACCTGCTTACCTTTTTCACACCAATAAAAACTCCAGTTCATCAGTCTGTGAGACAGACATCACACCTGGCAGTGAATTTACACAGCAGTGTTGTTATAATCTCAGTGGATTAGCCCATGCAGTGCTGGCTTCATGTCAAACAGAGGTCTTATACAGGCCTGGCTGTCCTTTCTCTCTTCTTCAAAAGCCCATTCCTGCCATTTAGAGCAGAAAAAAGTCACCTGTTTTATTCTCCTGATGTTTAAAGCAGCAGCATGTAATTTTTCTCTTTTTGTGTCAGACTTTTTACCTCATAAAGACTCACTTTCTCTCAATATTGTGACTTGTGTCAAAATATGACTACCCACTGCACCACCAAGACACCGGTGTGTGTGTGTGTGTGTATGTATGTGTATCTATGTATGTGTGTGTATGTATGTGTGTGTATGTATGTATGTGTATCTATGTATGTGTATGTATGTATGTATGTAAATATGTATGTGTGTGTGTATGTATGTATATATGTATGTGTGTGTGTATGTATGTATATATGTATATGTGTGTGTATGTATGTGTGTGTGTGTATGTATGTATATATGTATGTGTGTGTGTATGTATGTGTGTATGTATGTATATATGTATGTGTGTGTATGTATGTATATATGTATGTATGTGTGTGTGTGTATATGTATATATGTATGTGTGTACATGCATCATTATTTTGAAATTCTGACTAACATCAAAACAATGAGTCATTTCTGAGAAGGTAATTATTTCATGATAAGTCAAGGTTTTGAGAAGATAAGCCGTTATTTCCAGAAAACTGAGACATTTTAAGATAAACTTTTTAAATAACCCAGAAACTGAACAGGAGAAAAATGCAGGCCTTTCAGTTTCTTGGCTTCCACATAAATCTACGGAGCCCCTAAGATGACATGGGATTCTTTTTTTAATAAGACGTGGCCACAAATTACTATACTGGGGCAACAAGTTCCTATATTGAGGCAACAAATAAATATACTGAGGCCACAAAATACTATATTGAGGTAATTTACCACATATAGGCTATGTGTTAAGTGTCTCCTTACTCATGACCTCGACATATTAAACTGTGGCCTCAATATAGTAATTTGTGGTTTCAGTACAGGGACGCATATCCTTAACATAATATGTTGTGGCCTCCATATATTAACCTGAGGCCTCAATATAGTAATTCGTGACCCCATTATATTAACTTGTGGCCACGTCTTATTAAAAATAATCGCCATGTCACCTTAGAAGCCCCTTTGTAAAATATATGCTCATCTTTAAAAAATAAAGCTGCAGATAAACAAAGCTAAGCTACGGGAAGCTAAGCTAGGCTAGGCTAGGCTAACTAGCGCCCCCGGGCGGTGAGTCTCGTCATGATCCGCCGTTTTCGGCTCTTCTCTAAACGGGGCGGTGAGAAACTCCCTGAGAGAAAGCCGAGCTGCTCGGCCCGCCTTCAGCCTGTCCCCTCAGGATGGCTGGACGGTGCAGGTCAGTCCCGAAGACCAGCGAAACTCCTCCGCAGTGACCGGAAACACACTGAACCGGATTAAACCGCGATTCGGATCATCTGAGCGGCTTCAGTCCAGCCCGTCAGCGCGGTCCGGATCAGCTGCCGCGCCGCTCCGCTCCGCTCCGGTAAGATAACAGCCGCTCCTGGTCACTTCAGACCGGACCGAGCCTTTTATTGACCGAACCTAAACTCAGCGCATTAATTTAAGGCACTGAACTAACTTACTGGACGCAGGGTGCGTAATGAATACGCAAATTACGGCTGAAATCAAACGTAAACAGTCTCACTGCGTCTCCGCGCTGAAGGTGAATTAGTCTCACTTTGGGCGGAAAATGTGAAAATAAGCTTGTTTTTTTTGGGTTGTCTTGTTTTAAAATGTTAATTTTTATTATTTATTTTATTATAAAGCGTGGGCTTCATTACACAGACTGTCAGACCGAGACAATCAACCCTAGATCATCAACCCAAACTCCATGTGTTGTGAAGGGGAAGTCCACCGGTTTCCGAAAGTTTCTGCATAATTCACTGCTTGAGATCTAAAGTCATTCAGAGCGGTTTGGTGTGAAGTGGTTGATTGTAGAGACTCGGATGTCTTTACAGTGGTGGTGATGGGAACCAGGGGTCACCATGACTAACAACACGGATATAGCCATTTTATTTGCTACCCAGAACCACCAGTGAACCTACTCGGGTCTTCTTCCACGAGTTTTTTATATGGATTATCGATGATGGAGAAATGATTTTTGCCTTACAACACTGGGCAAGTTCCCCTCCGCCGTGTGTCTGAATCATACGTTTTCACTGGAGGTCATAACCATTTCATGTAGGAGCTTTCCGTGAGGGAGCTTTTAGAGGTGGACATCTGGTTCCTATCACCACCACTGTGAGCGATTCCTCTAGAGCCGAGCGTTTATACCTCTCACCTTATCAGATCCCTCTGGATTCCTCTTTAAAGCACTGCCTACCCTCATTATTGTTTCTTTGCTCAAGAAGCAGTGGTGTCTGAATCACCGGGAGTGTTTGCAGTGTCCACACTATATGTGTACATTAGGAGACGTGCGGAGCAAGTTTTTTCCTCGACCCACAGTGGTCCTGGGAGACGGGCCAGGGACCCCATGTGTAATGAATTTTTTGTTTTCCTCATTCCAAATGGAGCTCCACGTATAAAGGCTTTGACATTGAAGATGGTTTATATGTGGGGGCAGGACCCCTCTTGTCAATGGGGTGGTACCCCCAAGGGTCCATCTCAGTACCTTTAGTCAGGTATCATAACTGAACCATAATCCACTGAAATGATCTGTTCTAAGCTGTACTGACTCCACACACCCCGCCTCGCCTCCAGGCTTTTACTCTACTGCTCTGTTTTAAAATATTCGGTTATGAAAAGGTACAAATACCAACTTTTCACCTGGAGAACCTGATTTAAGCTCCACAATCAGACCTTAAAACCACTGCTGTACCTTTGAGGGAACCTTTTGATTGTTTGGACCTTGATTAATGAAGACCTTTCATTTCTGACAGTGTGCAATTCTATTCGTACTATATAGTGAATGCTGTTTGGGATTATGACGGACTGCTGGACTGCTCTATAACACTGGGAATTACGGGTCATTTGTCCATAGGACTACATTCTCTATGGTAGTGCTGGGCGATGTGTCGTCTGTACTGTGGAGTTTCGGCCAAAGCCTTGGCAACTTTGCAGGACAAGGAAGGAACAAATGGAAACGCTCCTAACTTTGACTGGAACACCATTTGAGCCATTTCTATTGGTCGGATCACCGTGCAGTTTCGACGCATTGTAAACGATGATCTCAAATCATGTCAAATCCTGAAAAAGAGGAACAAATACAAGGTTTTTTCCATCATAAGTTCCTGCTAGGCACCCTCGTCTCCTCACCCCCTTGCCTTCCAGCAGCCACTGAAGCTGAAAGCAGGAAAGATGCCTCAGGAATCACGAGTTGAGGAGAAAAAGGCCAGAGCACCATGGAGGCACAACATCTGGGGACCAGTAGACTTATTTGGCAGTAGCGTTAAAACAGGGGAGCAATAGAACTGTTTGTTATGGTCAGTTCTAGCAGTGGACGAGGAGGGAACAGCAACGCTGCTGCTGTCACTTCTGCCGCGGCTTCCAGGGTGGTCTTCTTCCTCCTTCTCGCGTTCAGATGAACCTCCGTCCTCTGCTTCACCGTCTGTGACTGAGCTCCACTCAGCCTGCGTTCCCCTCACTGCTGCTTTACATGATAAAAAATGCTGAACTAACCAAATAAAATCAGTCAAATCAGTAAAATCAGTCAAATCAACCAACCAAAATAAACTGAGAAATAAAACGAGCGCTCTAATTAGTTACACCCACAGCGTTTTAGGGCAGTTCTCCTAGTTTTAACCTCTCGGTGTGATCACATTAAAAGGCTCCATTCGGGCGATTGTTCTGTCGAAGGCCGTTTAGCTGCTGGTTGTTTTGCTCAGCATCCAATTTGGTGGCCTGTTTAAATGCCAGCGCATAAAATTAGCTCTGTTGGCTTAAATCTGATGGTGCTGGCTGATATCGCTGGGCAGCGCACCACAGATACGCAGCTGAGTCTGGCATTGATGGTTGCTGAGCCTGACTTTTCGTCCTCTGAGATTTATGTTCGCTGCCGAGAGACCACAACAAAGGCAAAAGGGAAAACCAGCAGTTCTTAACTAGACTATGAGAGTTTCCTGCAGGGCACATTGAGACTGTCTATAGAGTTAAAGACAAGAAAATCCACCTGCCATCAATATATAAATGTATAAATACTGTAAATACTAGTACTAAGTACTGCCCTTTTTGAATTCATTGCTTGTGTTATTTCATTTCCAGACACCCCATTTACAAATCTATTACAGATTATTAGCAGTTAGGCTCCGCCCATTCACACTGAAGTTATAAGGAGTGTTTCAGACTGGACTGCTTTTTGAACTAGGCAAAAACAGGACGGCCAATCAGAACAGAGATTATTTACTAGGTCAGTCTTAAAGGCACAGTAATGAAAGCAGGCTTTGTGATTGTGAGGAGTGAAGAGAGGCTGGGAAGTATGATATAAATCGTGAATTGTGACCTTTTTGGTACATAAATGTACAAAAAAGTCACACAATTTCTGTAAAAATGACGTAAAAGCTCACAAACAAGATGCTCTGCCTCACATTTGCCTGATAACTGTAATTACAGTGCTTTACGGGAAGAGTCAGGCCTTCCTGAAAACCTTGGTGTTTTCATGAGGCAGCTGTAACTTATTTCTGGTGGGGTCTCTTGTACGCTCGTGGAGGTCGAGGCCAGTTCCTCCAGGGGGAATCATCCCTGGCCGTAAGATATGGTCAAGGCTGGAAGAGGCTGAACTCAGCGCTGCAGTGGACATGCTCTGAAATGTTCCCACAGCTCACAACCTTTAGTGCTACCACAGGAAAGAGCACTGTCTAATGGGGGTCTCCTCAGGGGGCTGTGGAATGTCATTCTCAGTCTGGAGGAAGCCTTGGTTTTCCTCACATATGACTTAACAGCTTTATCGAGCTGATAAGTTGGACTCTGAATCAGGAATTACAGAAGCAGTGAAAGATGTGATGTAACTGACAGAAAGACTGTAAGAAGACGTCTGTTTCCCGGTTTTGAGCGAATGGGGTTCGTTTATTGCCGCCATGTCGACAGTCATAACCAGTGATGATACTTTTGTGTTGACACTGCGATTGGCAATTTTGCTGTTCAGTTTCTTTCATTGTGTCTATAAACGGGAGAGCTTGAAATGGAGGTTAGATGCAGTCACAAGATTCGCCACAGAGCAAATCTTTCTTTGAAGTTCCTTCAAAGGCGTTTAAGCTCAAAACATTGACCGCCAGTCGACACCTTGGCACACTGTTTTTTAAGTTTTAAGTGACCCTTATTACTCCCACAACGGGGAAATTTCACCTCCGCATTTAACCCATCCGTGCAGTGACACACATCATACACACTAGTGAGCACACACACTAGGGGCAGTGAGCACACTTGCCCAGAGTGGTGGGCAGCCCTATCCGAGCCCTGGAAAGCAGTTGGGTGTTAGGTGCCTTGCTCAAGGACACCTCCGTCATATCGGCTCTGGGGGTCGAACCGGTCACGAGGCCGGGTCCCTAACCTCCAGCCCACGACTTCAACACAACGGTGTGGCTATATTGTAAGTTTCAAAGGAAGCGAGTTAGGCCTGTAGATTAGAGCTTAAAATCATGGAAACAGACCCAACTCATATCTCTGAGATGGCGTCCAAACCTCCGACCTCTGGTTCAGGCAGTTTGCCTTGTTTGTTTATTTTAGCAGGCTTTTAAAAAGCAAATCAATGAATTTCATCACTTAATAACTAAGCTGAATTTGAATAGGCCTAACTTTTTGCACTCAGTTCTCTAAATTTTGATTTGACATACATTTTACTCACTCCTTTTAAGAGGACACCGCCTCTTTACCCATCTGCATCATTCTCGATTGACATCAGCAGCATTGAGCACGTTTACACGCATGTAATCGGATTTCTGCAGTTACCTGATTATTTAAATGGAAACGGCACGCTTTGATTTCTTAGATCCGAGTTAAGGTCTAGAAATCTAGGCTGGATTTTCGCTCAGTGATCAGATTTCTCCCTAGAGCTGTTCTAGAGCAACGCTGAAACCAAACACCCGCTTGATGGAATGAAGCAGTTAAAAGTTCTAGTTGATGTATATTCATATTTTTAGTGTTTTTTAAAAAAGCCACATCATGAAGTTTGAGTATCTTCTTCTGTGACTGTATTGGCTGGTTGCAAAGCAGAAATCTGATCACTCTCTGACTCATGTAGACCCGGAGTTTCCCCATTATATGATTACCCAAGTGCATGTAAACGCGTTGGTCAGATTACTGACCAAATTAGTCATCGCAGTTATCGGATTGTTAAGCGCATGTAAACTCTCATTGATTTAACAGATGCGCCTTCAGGCAAGTCACGGCACAGATCATTCAGCCATCTAATGTCAACTGATAATTATTAGCAGATTGTCAAAGGAAAGACATCAGTGGTTAACGTCCCACTGAAGCAGCGCTTTGAGTTTATCTCTCATATGCCTGAAACTATTATTTGAAAACATTGATAATGTCAACAGTAAAAAAAGGCCAATTTTCTAAGCGACATTTAGGCTGGCATAAGTGAACGACTTAGCCTGAAGATGGCAGCAATTCACTCATACGGCTCTGAAACAGTGAAGTGTGAAGAATGGAGAAATGAAGAATAGAAGAAATCGGGAGGGGGTGAATACTTTATCACAGCCCTGAGCTTTGTTAAGGAGATCTTAACACACTAAGACTTTGGCGTAACCACCACCGATCCTTTATACCCTCCACACTGGAGGTTGACTCAGTGCCTCTCGCCTGCACGTCTTGTTTTGATAGCATATCAGTTCCCCCACCTCTGGGTTTCGTCTCTCAACCATGAGTACGAGGAAAAGCCACACTCATATGTTCAATGTAGAAGCCAGATTAGGAACTGCTGAGATCATCCCACAGCCTCCCCAGAGCTAGTTCTGAACTATTAGCCAGGATCGAATGTACATCTTAGCGTAACGCGTTGTCATTTGAAACTGGCCTTTACTCAACACTGAGGCAAGTGCTGCGATTTAGGCTATTTGGTGAGCAGTGTTGAGGTAGTTACTCTAAAAAGTAATCCATTACAAATTCCTGATTACTTCTGTCAGATTGTAATGGGATTTTACTTCCTGAAATAAGTAACTAGCAACTGCAATTTGACTGTAATAGTTTAAATTATAATCTGTTACACAGGAAAAGTAATTCCCGCAATGCAGTACCATGTCATCCCAACACAGACTGTCGGTGAAGCGTAAACCTCCATTACGTGCTAGATTAGCTTCGTAGCTTAGTCCAAAATGAAAGAAGCGAACGCAGTAAAGCCCCAGATCCGTATGTCAACAGACCTGCTTTAGATTAATTTGATCAACAAACCGTCATCTGGTTTGTGTCGTTTGCGCTGTTTAGCCAAGTTAGCGCTTGCTAACTTTGAAGATAGAGATGACAAATGCTGGATTTCAGAAAGTGGGAGAACACGAAGCGTCTAAAACTAAGCCTGTGAAGACGTTTTAGTGAGCTATTGCTTTGGCTTGGCACTAATTTATGGGCCGTAACAGCCGAGCGTAGCGGTGGAGGAGCGTGTTTCAGGTGCTTGGCGCGAGTCTGACGCTAATCTGAGAGGATTTTTTCCCGCCGCTCCAGCTTTTTTATTAGACACCAGTCAGATTCGCGCTAGTCAACTGAAGTGACTCCCTACATCATTCATCCTTTGAGAGCTAAGAATGGAATTCATGGTGTTTGTGTGCGTGGGGGTTAGCGAGCTAACTTCAGCTACAGTTAGCCAGAGATGAGCGAAGCCGTGTTGGATTAGCACAAGGCTGCTGTAAATGGGTTCTAGCTTCATAATAAATCTCTGTAGGGCTGAAGGTCAACAGACCCTGCTTTTGAATATGAAAGCGATTGTGCTGTTAAATTATATCTGGGTCATTCTACAGAAAGGAGTCACTGGTGTTGCCAATCCTCATTGGTGTTTACACATATTAAAGGTGACACCAGAGACATTTCTAATGAAAAATGCATTTTACTGTGCTATAAAGCATCAAACCACATGTCGTCAATCCACTAAAATATGTACTTTAATCCATTTGTATTCTATTTTCCATAATTGCCTCAATAAAGTCGGTCGCACCAGTGACTTCAGCTAAAAGCTTCATATGAACTCATGAGCTAAATGAGAAAATCTCGGATAACTGAAAGACACAGTGGACTCGCCATATGCTTTTCTTCATAGATCCTCAGAAAACGGGTAAAAGGAAGCCAAGTGATGTCATCAGTGTGACTTTTATTTCAAAATAAGAAATTATCTGTTGCGCAGTAACACGACTCCCAGGGACCACAACTTTTATTATATATTTTAGAATATTTATTAGCCATTTGTTTTTTTGTTTTTTTGTTATTTATATATTCCATAGTCAAGTATAGATTATTGTAGTTAAAATTGGAGAGAAATGGGTTTTCTTTTCTTCAAAATATGTCACTCTTTACACATGATGGTGAATTCAGGCTCAAGGAAGTGTAATTGTTAAAATAAGGGCAACGGCAATATTGAAACCAGGCCGACTGGTTGACTGTAGCAGCGTTTGTATGTTTCAGGGAAACTGTATGGGATCGGGGGAAGGAGGTGTAGACAGGCGAAGACAGAGCCAAAGTTGAGATAAGATTGATCTCAGATGGTGGCCTGTGTGTTATTATTATATACTGATGCTGTTCGATAAAGCGCTCGCTTGGTGGTTAGCTTACAATGGAATGGCTTCTGCTTTAGCATGTGGTGATGTGGTGACTGCTTGGCCACTGTTTTCCAGACTCTTGCAAAAAATACCTGTTAAACCAGCTTTTCCTGGGGAGGGAGGAGTTGAACAGCCCCAGGGCCTCATGAGACGTGCCTGAACAGGATTAGCCGTTGTGTACAGAGGATGGTGGCTGCGTTCGGGAGATTCCTGAACAGTGACTGAACATCAAAAAATCCTCCAGATTGTGAAACCGTCCTGTGAAGTGTAGAAACATAACAAAAATGCAGGACCAGCAGTGATGGGATTTGTTAGATGAGGCAGACGTTCTGTTGTTTCTGAGCTCTTTGAAGGCTCTTTGCATTTGTGAAGTCCCTGTGGGAATGGGAATAGAATAGGCATTGGGCCAGTGAGTCATGACTTGTCCAGAAATTTAGCACGTCAGAGTTGGGACCTCCAATAATGGATGTTGTCATTTCAAAGTTGGGGATTTTTATGGAGCTCTACAGGATGTCAAGGGCATCATTTCAGTTCCAGAAATTATGGGACCCTAACAATTTCGAAAAGGGGTTTGGCCTAAAAAGTAGTTTAAAGAATTCATTCATGGTGGAGAGGCACATGCAGGGCATGTTAAGGTAAAATGTTTTGGTTTTTAGATTTTTCACTACTTCATCATCATCAACATTCCATATAAATCTCAGAAGACTTGTGTAGGTTCACTGGTGGTGAATAAAACGGCTGCATGTATTGTAGATATGGTGACCCCTGGTTCCTATCACCACCACTGTGGAGAAACTGGTCTCTAACCACTTCACACCAAACCATTAAACCACTGAATTTTGCAGAGATTTTGAAGAAAATGAAAACTGAGGAATTTCCTATTAACTTTAGCTACTTTAACTGTGCCACCCCGTTTCATCATTTATCTGGAAAAGCATAGCATGAGAACTTAAATTAAACTAGAACTAACAGAATTGATTGTCCACTTATCAAGACTTTTCTTCATTTTGTCCTCTGGTTTGGAATATTGTAAACTTTTTCGTTTCCTCATCATTCACTTCAACCGTTCTCAGACTTTGATTAGCTTAATGACCTAGCTTAACTGTGAGAATGAATTTAGCCCACTGATCCCTGTCGCTGTTGTCGGAAGAAAACCTCGTATCTCCAAAATGATAACTTTATAGGAGAAGGAAAAAACCTACTTTACTTTTAATGTAAGTCAATGGAACCAGAACTTTTTCCCAAGTCATTTTAGGTCATTTCTTTTAGTCCATCCATCGTGGAATTCACAAACAGTGTAAAGGACAAGGGGCATTTTCATTTTATGTAAAAAACTCAAAAACGTCAAAAATGGAGATACGAGGTCAGCGATATATCAGTAGTGTAGCTCTACTTCAGATTAATTTTTACTACCAAACACACGACACTCTGTTTCTGTCACCTGGATTATGACTTCAGGACAGAAAGAGTTGATCCCATTGTTTAGCCACGTTAGCACTTGCTAATTTTGAAAGAAGAGATGAATTTTGAAAAGTGGGGGAACGCACCGCGTCTGAAACTAAACCTGTGAAGTTGTGTCTTAATGAGTTGTAGCTTTGGTTTATGTTGGTATCGACTAGCATTAACATGTGGGCCATAACAGCCGACCGTAGCGGTGGAGGAGCGTGTTTCAGGTGCTTGGCGCGAGTCTGACGCTAATCTGAGAGGATTTTTTCCCGCCGCTGCAGCTTTTTTATTAGACACCAGTCAGATTCGCGCTAGTCAACTGAAGTGACTCCCTACATCATTCATCCTTTGAGAGCTAAGAATGGAATTCATGGTGTTTGTGTGCGTGGGGGTTAGCGAGCTAACTTCAGCTACAGTTAGCCAGAGATGAGCGAAGCCGTGTTGGATTAGCACAAGGCTGCTGTAAATGGGTTCTAGCTTCATAATAAATCTCTGTAGGGCTGAAGGTCAACAGACCCTGCTTTTGAATATGAAAGCGAATGGTCTTTTAACCCTGTAGTGCATGCATTATGAAAGCAATTAAAATACATACTCAGTTTTTAAATAGTAATGTGTGCAGGGATCCTTTTGGTTTATGCTGCCGTGGGGAATGGGAATGGGAAAAAAATGATACGGATCCGTGTTCCCTGAAGGGGTGAGATCTGGCTTGTGACTGGCTAAATCCATTCCACTGCCCTGCAATGTTGCTTCTAGGCAACAAACATGCTGCACATTCTCATAACTCAAGAGAAAACCTTTTTGAAAATCTGCACTTTTTTTACCCAACTTTGGCTGGAATTACATCAACATTCGTGCCCAATTCCTGGTAGAATAACTGAGAAGCGAACTACACACTGCAAACATGGATTAGCTGATTGACTATAGACTGCAAATTAGAATAAAACTAGTCTTTTGTTTGTAGCTTTTGATTCAGCAGCGTTGTTGGACCACTTTGGCTATGAATGGGTTTTGGCCCTGATATGTTGTTAGCTCCTGCAGCAGGACATCCTTTTGAGTACGGTAAATACAGCTGCCTGACCAAGAGATGCTCCACAGACTGCTCTGCATAGTGGAGCTGAGACCTGAGGATAAACGCTGTACTGTTTGTTTAAACTTTGACATCATGTGTGCTTACTGTTTCTGCAGTTCAGTCCAGACCTTCAAGTGACGTCCTCCCCACCCCATCCCCCCCGACACCCCTGAAGAGGAATTTGGCACCAGTACAGTACTCGAGGGATGAATGAGGTAAGGAGTAGCATGAGCGTGAATTTATTTTCACAGCAGGAACAAAAATCTCTTTCAGAGCTGCTCCAGCCAGACCGTTTAGCATCCAGTCTCCATCGTTCTCTTACCTGCAGCTACTTCTCCACTGTTCAATTTCACCCACGATCATCGTAATTATGTAATCATATCATATATTCAGTGTCTTATTTTTGGACAGTGTTTGAAACCAGCAATAGAAATTGTCCAAAATTTTAATTAAGAGTTAAGAATGTTTGTTTTTTTACATTCTTCTGGAAAGATTCCATATGAGGTTTTATTACAAAAGCGACAATATGTTTGTAAGCTTAGATGAAAAGTTGAAGGTCCAGTATGGCACAAAGGCTTTGAAAGTAGGAGGTGTGAACAGAGTCATTCAGGGTGGTTTGGTGTGAAATGGTTGATTGTAGAGACTCAGATCTCTTTACAGTGGTGATGATAGAAGCCAGGCGTCACCATGACTACAACACAAATATACCCACTTTATTTACTATCCAGAACCACCAGTGAACCTACACGAGTCTTATATGGAATGTTGATGATGGTAAAATAGTGGAAAATTTGAAATAATTTTCTCAAACTAGGGACTATTTTGCCTGGCAACATCTTGTATGTATCCTTCCACCATGAATGGATTTTTAAAATTTCATTTTAGTCCATTTTAGACTAGTTTTTCATTGTTTCACCCTGTTTTATGATTAGGCCAAAGTTGTCTCCAAGCTATTTTTTTAAAAGTTTATAGTGGAGGGGTACTTGGAGGACGTTATATAGGAAAAATATTTCTGGTTTTTCACTGTTTTACCATTGTCAACATTTTAGAAGTTTCGTGTAGGTTCACTGGTGGTTTTGGATGGTAAACAAAATGTTATTGTATTGTGGACATGGCGACCCCTGGTTCCCATCACCACTGTAAAGACATCTGAGTCGCTACAATCAACCATTTCACACCAAACCACTCTGAATGACTCTTAACGTCACTTAATGTATGCTGGGTGGTTGATTTTAATAGTCGTGGTCTTTGTACTCTACTAAAATCTGCATCCCAGAGTAGTTGGTGAGGGTGCATGTTCACATTGATCAATGAAAAGGATCAGCATGTGGAACTGGAGCTTTCTGTGAGCTGCCATGTTTCCTATCACTGTAAGAAAGAGGCTCCATACTGCCTTTATTATTGTTACACTGTGATGGTTTCTGACTGAAGCCAATTCAAATTGCTATAGAAACCCTTACTATTGACTTGTTTCATCAGGATTGCAATAAAAGGCCAATGAAATGTGAAATATATTCAGATTTGTGAGTTTTGAATATTTGTTTTTGACACAAACTACATTTAAATGTAAGAAAAATCTGTGATGTCACATTTATTAAAGGAGAAGGGCTGTTTCAATAGCAAAAATAGCCCCCTATTGCAGGAGTGTTGAAGGGTTACTCCAGTTTCATCAGAGTTTCTGAAGAATGTTTGTAGCTTGTTTTCAGTTATCCGTCTTACTGTGTCCAGTTCAGAAGCTCTGGAAATTATAAAGTGGAAAATTCCATTTCCTGCACCCTTAAAGTATTCAGTCATGAATAAGCGCCTTCAGTATCGCTGCTTAACTTTAATGACGGCTGTGAGCCGAGTGGCTTTTTTGTTGATCTGTAACCGGTTCACACAGCAGCGTTCCTGAACTTAACTGCAGTAAAAGAGCAGAAGAAACTGAACTCAGATCAGCACCTAATGGCAAGAATGTTGTGAATCAGTGGAGGGAGTACAGGACCTGGCGAGTCATTAGCATTAGCAGTTCATTTTAGTGGGTTTGGCACCTGGAGGTACCCCAACATGTTTACTTCTGGCTCCCAGTTCCCCCATTTTTTTCGAATAATGTCTTCACTAATTCCAGGGTTGAGGTGGTTGATTTTAGAGACTTTAGAGACTCTTAGAGATGTCTTTACAGTGGTGGTGATAGGAACCACGGGTCATCATGATTACAACACACATATAGCCATTTTATGTACTATCCAGAACCACCAGTGAACCAACACCAGTATTCTGAGTTTATATGGACGGGGACTATTTACGGCGGGGGCTATTTTGTCTCACGATGTCTTGCGTGAATCCCTCTAATATTGCTTTTTAAGTTTTAAAAATATGTTTTAGAGCAAAACTTTCTCAAGACTAATGTAAAACAGTGTCAGACATCAGGAAACTCATGCATAACCATTTCATGTAATAACTTTCTGTGATGAGTGCCCACCCTCTAGCAAAAAATGTATAAGCTCTTAAAAAAATGAAAAAGGTTAGAACTTTTATTCTTGTACTTTTACGAACATTTACAAACATCCACCTATTGAGCCTACAGTGGTTTAGCTTCAAGTGCTTTTGGAACAAGGCAACCAATCAGAGCAGAGCTTTGAAAATGGTTATGTACAAATAAATTATGACTGTTTTTGGTTCATAAAACCACACAAATAAGTGTACACCAGTTTATGGGTGAGGAGGAGATAAAATATAGAATAAGGGTCCTTTTAAAGAAAAAAATATCGTTTTCAGTTGATACAAACAAGATTTAGGTATTGTGTAATGAAACAAAGTGGTATTGTATCATCTGTAAACAACTCAGCTCATCCTGACCAACAAACAACATTAGTTAAAGCCATTCAGACTGTAGAGTTTCAAATAAGATCCAATTACCTATAGAGTTAGCAGAGCCACATGCAGGATTAAATGAGGACAAGCTTTTGCCTCCTGGCTCTGTGATTGTTTATACTACATGCTGTTGCAGGTGAGCATTTGACGGTGTGCGATTTGCCCTTTCCAGTTTTGTCATTTTGCTCATGACCTCATTTTTCATTATGACAAGGGTGGCATGAAAACTAGGCCAAGCAGGAGTCCTAAAGTGGCAGTTTAGAAAGAAGAAGATAAGATACAGGACACTTGATCATTTAGAAGGTCTAGTACGTTCAGCTGAGATGGTCATTTCTGATGCTCATTAAACAGAAAGATAAAGACGCAGAAAATGCTGCTGGTGCATGTTCAGTGGTTCTTATTTATGAGTCTGATTCCAAGATCAACATATCTTATTTTGTATATTGCTAAATATTTTTTTATTATTGCCTCTAGATCAACACTTTAAAGACCTTAAAACCTGATGTGCATTTTTGAACATGCAGGTTAAGGCTTTCTTTCACATTCAAAACTGGTCAGAACTGAAGGACTGCGATGTTGACACGTTGACACTGCTCGAGAGTTCACGGGTAGAGTGGTAGAGTAGTGATTGTCTGAAGGTGTTTGGTCTTGGAAACCCATTTCATTTCAAGCTCCCAATGCTCAGTTCTTGTGTTGATGTTGCCTCCAGAGGCAGTTTCGAGTGATGGAGTGAGTGAGGCAACAGAGGATAGTCATGTCCATTTCACAACAAAAGCACTTACAGTTGTCTGGGGCAGATCTAGCAGGACAGAAATTTCACGAATTGACTTGTGCCATCCAATGATAGTGCAATGATTAAAGTCACTGAGATCTTCAGTGTGGCCCTTTCTGTTGTCAGTGTTTGTCTATCAAGACTGTGAGGCTATCTGCTTGATTTTATCCTGCTGTTAGCAATAGATGAGGCTAAAACACCTCACCTCAGTAATTAGGAGGGGTGTCCACACTCTTGTCCATACAGTGTAAATTCATTATAGTGTGACAGTGCAACTACATTGATTTTGAATGTTGTAAATGAGCTGTTTTGGTTCTAGTGTCCATGTTCCTCTGTTGGACTAAGTGCATTTTTATCATTTATTATTGTATCATCTTAATCTTACCAAATCTTACCAAAAGAGTCAAATCAAATATGAAGAAGTAAAAGGTGGCATAATAGGACCTTCTATTATGTTTCTATTTCAGGTTTCCTCTACACTACTACGGCGGTACCGCCTGGCCAGGACTGACACAGACAACTCTGTGTCTAATGCGGCAGGAGCCTCCAGTCAGGACACGGCCGAGTCCCGGGACGGCTCGGGAGACGGAGACCCCGCCTTCCCTCTGTCCTCTCTGGCAGGGCTGCTGGAGGGAGAGGAGGGTTCCCCTCCAGCTCCGGACCCTGTCCGGCCCACCGGGCCACCGCATGCAGATGGAAAACAGAACCTTCGTATCAAGTTCCACGGAGCTTTTAAGAAGGGCATCTCAAACCCGATGGACCTGCTGGAGTCCACCATATATGAGTCCCCTGTGGCTCCGGGGCCCAAAAAGGCCCCCATGGACTCCCTTTTCGACTACGGCACATACCGGGCAAACAACAACCAAAAACGCCGCAGGAAGAAGCTCCCACGAGGGTGAGCACGAATAGTTCTCTTTGCAGTTGCGTGTACTCTTCAGAAGGAAGGTGCTGAAAAGGGTCTTTGGTTCGATGCCACAAAAGAACATTTTTGATTCCATAAAGAACCTTTCAATGGGCAAGATGTGCATATGTATGTGAAGTAAATGGTTTGTCTTTACATTTACATTATGTGTTCTGTAAACTTTACGCTGATTCCTATTACATCTCACTTACAAAAAAAAATCTTGGCTCCACTGAAGGGTTTTTGGGGAATGTAAGTGGTTCTTCTGTGACCTTGCTCCAAAAAACCTTTTCAGCACCTCAACAATTTGACATGTTTGCTTCTTTAATTTTGCACTGATCTACGAGGCTAATGCAGCCGACGAGTTACGGATGCTTAAATCCCACCAGTTAGCACGGTGCTAACTGCATTCCAAAATCATCACTTGTGGACTTGTTAAGGAATCTCTAGTAGACTTGATTATGTGGTTTCTGACATGGTATAAAATATTGTAATCTATAAAAATCCATTGCACATTAAACCCATGGCCTTGAAGCCTCAATTTTGTCCATGCATTACATTTCTGCCCATTTTGTCGGACAGTTCTGTCTGTTATTGCTCACAGTGCTAATTGGGTGACTATAAGCTTCCATTACTTGTTAGCTACATTAGCCTCATAGGTCTAGTGCAAAACTAAGGAAGCAAACTTCAGACACCAAACATACCCTGGCTGGTCAACTACATTTGTGCAAGGATACAGTTGTGTAAATTCATTACTCCACTGAACTATTCCTTTAAAGGTGATGAGACGGTGACAACAGCTTTTTCTCAGTGATCCTCATCCATAACCACTGTATAAGCATTTGTATGTACTGAAGCATGCTGCGTTTTGTCAGTTGAGATGCCAGACCATGTTTGGTAATACAGGGAAAGAGGTTAAAAGGCCGAAGAGCCGATTGGTGATTTTCATCTAGACTCTCAGTTCCTGATTTGTAAGTCAAATCTCCTTTATGCAGAATGAGGCCCAGAACTACGTTTATCCTGGTGGACATCAGATCACAAAGAGAAGCGTCGTAGCATGCACAGTCAGTAGATCAGGGGCTGGATTTGTGAGAGTAGGTTTCTCTGAGAAGGAACTGGTTCTCTCAGCTTGGTTGCATGCATGTGGTTCATGTGGGAAGTAAACGAAAAGCATGGAGGTTGTGAAATGGTGAAGTTATAGTTTGTCAGCTAACAATTCTGTCCATTTTGGACTATTTACATGTGTTCCTGAACCCAAATGAGGGGTAATTGTTGTCAAGTGTTTAAAATTGACTTCATATGACGTTATGGTACAACATCTCATATTGCATTGCATCATTATGTCGTGACTAGCATGTTAGCATGTGGCTAGTGTGCTAGCTTGGGGCTAACACATTAGCTTGTGGCTACAGCGTTAGATTGGCAGACCATAAAGCACAGATTTTGCTTCAGATATTGAACTTTTATAATGTTGAATGCTCCAATAAACTATAATTGGAAACACGAGCATATTAGCGTAATTCGCGTTTTCAGCCACTTGAGTTGAGTCACAAACTCTGAGTATCGTGAATTGTTCGGTACCATTGATACGCTACGTGATGTAGCTGACGTCGATAGGCGTTCGTGTGATGTCTTCTGGTGGGATTTCCTCAATAAATCGTGACCACCTGAAGGCAGCATTAAGAAATAAAACCAGGTCATTTGTCATTCTTCAGAATACACCCAAAGTTTGGAAGAACAAGAGCTTTTCTTGAAAAACGTCGCTAAGAATAAGACGTACTTAGAAATATTAGCCGTTTAACAGTAATAAACATGAAGCTAAGTGTTGAGTTTTGCTCTGAAGTCCTTTCAGCCGAATGTTCAACTTAAAATACCAGAAATCTACACTGAAGTCAACCGTGTTCACTCAGAGGCTCTCCTGAGGGAGATTGGTTAGCTAGCTAGCTAACAACGTTTGTGTTATTTCCAGCAAATGTTGTTAATGTGGTTGATGCTGATTTATCACGTGTGCTACATATCTACATACACATCTACTTTCTCTTCCAGATTTTATTTGCTTTGGTGTTTTGTCTTCAGGTGCTAAACTATGCTAACTGGATTAACCTAAGTGCTAAAGCCAGCCTGATGTAAAATGTACTGGTCGTTTTTTTGGGTAGTTTCCTTCATGAATCTTCATGTCACTTCTGCAGGCACTGAAGGTAGCGTGAGGTATGGGTTAAACGCAGGAGTCCCTTCTTACAGAGAGCTAAAAGAGAGTGAAACACTGAATACGGGGGTCTGTTTATGGAGCTAACAGTAAACTAACGCCCTTATGCTATAGGTGTGGCCCATATGTTGTTATTTCCCTGCTAGCCGTTGAGGTAATGTTTGCTCTGAGGTTCATTTTGGCCATGTTGGGTTTCCTCAGTGTACAGAGGCTTATTGAAGACCTGCCTGGCAGGGTGAAGCTTCTTTGGGCTGTACACTCACTGACTGACCGCTGTTCCTGTCAGTACTGTTACGGAGTCCATCAGTGTCCCCTGAGACTTCGTTAATGTAATTCAGGCATCAAGGCCTGCTGTGCTGTTTTCTCAGCTTCATGTCGTCGTACGGTATCAGAAACCACCAAATCAAGTCTTTTGAGATTCTTCGATAAGGTTTGAGGCAACAGTGTAATAGTTTAGACCTGCAGGTAGCGCCATGCAAATTGTTGAGATATGCCTGCTAGCTAAATTAGCCTTGTAGCTCCAGAGTAGAACCACAGATATACGTATCTAGAGGCCACGTTGTCTTCTGTTCTCTATCTGAGGTGATACGTCTGCGTGTCTGCCATGTTGGAGAGGTCAAGGCCCGCTTGTGAACAGATTCACTTGTATTGAGCAGCGGTGAGTCTCAGGATTAAATCAGCCACAACTTCCTTATTACTCACCCGATTTTCACCAAATTTGTTTTGTTATAATCCTCAGACAGAGATTAGTCTAGACTGCACGGATCTGCTCTCAGTAGCTTTTATTTCTTGAATAACTGATCATGATAATTAGCTGTCCGGACCAACAGGAAAGTATTCAGACATCGTCTGACGTGAGTTTAGTGCTCCATAACACAATCAGCAAATCCATCAGCGTGTGAATCCCTTCTCATCTTAATACACACAAGGACGAAGCTGAAGCTGATTTCTTATTTTCCAGATTCTCGTTTGAATTTTCTGATGCCTGAAGCTGCACCATTTAAGGTGAAAGGGGAAAATTCGAACAAGAAGCTAGAAAATAATAATCTAATTTTAGGTTTGTGTAATAAGGCCCTGACGTTAATCTATTATATCTACACGGATTAAGGAATGCTGCGACTTCCCGAGCTACAAAGCAAAACCATCACTGTGAATAAATAACTACTAAGATCCCCTGAATAGACTATCAAATGGAATAAGCTTCATTTAAAACCAGAGGATAAACAATCACATCAACAGGTTCTCTGGGCCTCACCAACCACACGGCCAATATCAACACATAGACACATAGACATCACACAAACAGTGCGCATCACACAGACATGAGTGTCTCTTATATAATCCTATCCCGCTTTCTCAGACCAGTATTCTTGAAATAATGTGATTTTGGACATTATATTTCTTAAACTGTCGCTCTGTAATGGTACTGAATGCAGTCCAGCAGCGATGGACCCAACACGGTATCTAGGTATGTATATCATTGTGTAGAACTACAGAAGCAAAGTTCAGTCACCAACCGTCTGGACTGATTTATATTTAGGGGAGAAATGTTTTTGTTCACTAAACTGTTTCCTGTCAGTTTCTTGTTGTATATTATAAAATGGACAATACAGTACTGTTCATTGCAGGTGTACTCAAGGATGTTATTAGCAACCAGTGGTTCAGCCAAGCAGTGTTCCTTGTGGTCATCAGTTTTGCCACCTGACAGCTTGGAACAATCTTAAATTCACGTCACACAATTGTGGTAATAGTTGCCAGATTGCCAGAATCTACGTTTTTGAGTTTAATCCTAACACAGTTTCTCCCCTCCACAGGAAGACTGAGAACGAGGCTTCTTGTGACGAGGGCTCGACTGATCCCCCAAAGGTTCTGAAGGAGTTTAGCCGCTTCATGCTGTTCGACGCTGTGTCCCGAGCGGACCCCAGCTCTCTGGATGGCCTGCTGCAGTACCTGCAGGCTCAAGACAAGAGGCTAACAGACGAGGAGTTCAGAGGTGAATTCTGGGAGGCGTCTGATGTTACAGGAACCATGAAGAAAAAAAAAATCTAAATTGCTGTCAGTAGAGAACTCTGAGAGGATCTCCCAAGCACAACACAGTAGGAGCTTTCAGACGTTATTCAGCAACCCAACCCATTGCTACATTTAATAGGCCAATCAGAACTAAGATATTGCTACTGAAAAATGAACAGAGAACCTGTTTCATGTGCCGCACTTTCATTTTTGCAGCCAAGACAGTGAGCTTTGTCTAAAATTGATTAAAAAACACGTTGATTTCTGTGCACTGTTACCACTATAAGAGCTTAATGAACGTCTCTTATGTGGCAAGTGGCAATCTTCGGGGTCCAAGCACTGTGCACCGTTCTGGAGCCTATAGAACACAAATGACAGAGAAAGTTTTTAGAATGGCTTTGATTTTTAATGGATGTTGGGTCTCAAAAGACTCTGCCAAATTTTGTATTCATGCTTACCTTTTGATCTTGGTGTCATAAGCAAGTTGTAGACAGATGAAAACTCAAAATGCAAGAAAACTGTAAAATTTTTCAACATGACTTGTTTTTGTGAAGTTGAACACCATGAACTGAAAAATTCCACAGTGATTAACCCTGTATGTTATTCTCATGTTCAAAACACTAAAACTTTACCTAGGAACAATGCTGTTGCACCGTCCTACAGAACTTCACTGCCCATCAGATGTCATGTCTGTGTACCCGAGTCTATTTGAGATAACAAACTGACACATTCTTAGGCGAGTTTACATGATGCTAATCCATGAGACATTAGTTTATATTACTTGTTAGGTACATTAGCCTTGTAGCTCCGGTGTACAACTAAAGCAACCATCAAACACCAAACATGTCTTGGCTGATTGACTCCATGTGGAATAAGGTGGAGTAAACTGTGTGAATCTTGATTTTCCACCAAACTAAACCTTTAACCTATATAACACATCCTCCTGTACTGCAAATAGGAAAATCCATATCATCCATCTCTCCTTATCACTGATGCTGATGTGTGTCTGTTTTGTCTGGCTGTATTATAGGAGGAAGAGGAAGCTGATATCAGCTGCTTTGTCACATTAGGGCCTCAGCCTCTGCTTCCTGCCTCACAGGCTTTTGGGAAAACTTAGCAGATGGGAGTGAGAAATGACAGTAAACTGCCTCAGAGCTCTGTCTGTGATGCGTTGGAGCATCCACACACATGCCGACACTCACTTCTCCGGAGTAAACACTGGAGGTCTCAACCTTTGACCTTTATAAGGAGAGTTAGAGTGGTTCCTCTTAAAGGAGCAGCTCAAACATACATGCCAACATTACTGGAACAGTTTGACAAAAATACAGTTTACACACTTGCCTTAGATGTTGTTGATCCACCAAGATATGATTGGTGTCCAAATTTTGCTTCTTTAGTTTAGACCTGGAGCTGTGAGGCTAACACTGCTAACACTAGAAGTCAATAGTCACCCAAATCCTTTCTGTAAATATAGCCCAGCCTGCTCAAACCGCGTCCAGGTTTCATTTAGGCTGCACAGTCTTGTTGACGTGGTTTAGGAGGCTAAACTATAAACTATAACAATAATCAGAACTTTAGACCGCAGGCTTGTGCTGAATTCTGACCCTCGATTGATTGTAAGCACGTCATGTTTGCTCTGGTGGTTAATCTGGTTAATTCTGCAGAGGAGGCAGAATTCAGACTGCAGTAACTGACCCCTGATTAAGGATTAGATGGTGGCTAACACAAATGTGTACAGGCGGTAGAGGTTTCTTTTAAAGTGGCTGGGGAGTGTAGCAAAGTTCACGGTCCATTTGATCGGTACTGGAGAATTAAATTAGTTAATGACCTAATTAACATTCAGTGACTCCGTCTTTCCTCTTCACTGTTTATTTTCTTCCATCCAGAGCTGTCCACGGGGAAGACTTGTCTACCTAAAGCTCTCCTGAACCTGTACGGTGGGAAGAACGACACCATCCCCCTGCTGGTGGACATCGCCGAGCAGATGGGAAACCTGCGCGAGTTCATCAACACGCCCTTTAGAGACGTCTATTATCGCGGTATGGCTGCTAATTTGTGATGGAAAAAAAGAAAACGTGTGTATATGTCTGTGTGTGTATGTGTGTGTGTATATATATATATCTCAGAGGTCACTAATAGGTGGACCGCGGTCCAAGTCCGGACCCAGATGCTGTTGGTCCTGTTTTAATCGACGTAACTTTTTGATCACATTTGTTGTTAATAAAGCACATGATGCTACTCAGCCAATCAGATCTGCGCATTACAATGGGCACTGAGACTCAAGTGAGTGACACCACACAGGGGAGGGACGGGGCAAAAAGCGTGAGTCAAAGGGAAGTTCTTGTCCAGAGCTACTTACAATTTTTTATTATTTTTACACAGGTAGGCGAAGGTAGTGTTGGGAGTCTTGCCCAAGGACTCTTATGGGTATAGTGTAGGGTGTTTGCCAAGGTGGGGATTGAACCCCAGCCTACAGTGTGGAAGGCAGAGATGTTACCCACTGCGCTATATCAACCATCTGTCAAGACATTTTGATCACCTTATTAGGAAGTAAGTAAGGCTGTTAAGCAGAGTCTGTTCTGAATTAGGATTAAAAACACAATAAAACCTTCGAAACATTAAGTTACTACGCTACAGGAATGATGTGCGCATGCTCAGTAGGGCCACTCGATGAGTAGGACAAATGGTTAGTTTGTCTAAAAATAGGGCTTCTGAAAGCCACGCTGGCATTTCTTACTGAAGTGAGAGAGAGAGAGAGAGAGAGAGAGAGTGGGTGAAAGAGGTCAAGCCAGGTTTGGTGAAAGAGTTGCAGTGTTGCTCGTGGTCTCCACCCTCGGTAAAAAGCAACGCACACACGTCTGTACTGTTCCGCAGCCTCTCAAGTCAGTGTGTGTGTGTGCTCTCTGTGTTCTAGGACTGGATGCGAGAACGTTCAGGTTTGCCAGTAATGCCACACCCAGTCTGACGTCACTTTTCTCCTATTTAGATTCAGTGTCCAGTTTAACAGAGTATTTAACTCCCTTTTCTGATTTGAAACGTCTTATTTATTCATTTGACCTCTCTGTGACTGTGACGCTGATTGGGTGGGTTGTCATGAGTGATAGTTATTCTTAGATGCTTGTAGATTTCGTTCAGTTAGCCCTGCTGCTCAGTCCTTTCAGCTCTTCCTCGCTGAGCTTCCTCAGGATGTGATTATTCACAGATGGGCTGTTAAGTTTGGCAGAGTTTAGTTTCTAGTCTAGACGCGATTTCTCAAACCCAGCTGAATCTGGTGCTCTTACAGTGGAGTTGGGTGGAGGGACTCTGATTGGTGCTAATAGGAAACATTTGACCTGATAGCAGTAAAAAGTGAGTAAGTCCCCCTTAGATCGCCTGATTTAAGCCAGACCGGCCACCTCAGCCGTCTTAGACTTGCTTGATTACTTAACCCTAAATCTATATTTTTCTATAGAAAGCTGGAATACATTGCTTTGATAATAAACAGCAGCAGTCTGCAGTTGCGCTAGAACTTTGTTATTGTAGTTCAGCCGCTGCAGCGCCCCCTTCTGGTTTGGCTGCGCTACTGAAGTATGAATTCATGTCAAAATGTTTAACACAGTGACCCAGTGTTACTTGCCTTTTTATACCTTCGTTAACCTGTTTATACCACAAATAACCACTGCGGTAATGTCTATGGGAGTTTCAGTGGTATGTTAGCTACAGCAGTGAACATTCACTTTGCTGGCTTTAAACAATGATTTCAAAGTTGAATTGGGGTAAAGTTATCTGAAACTTGGGGTCCCAAAACCAGTCATTTATTTATTTATTTATTTGTTTGTTTTAAACATGACAGATGTTCCATCCTCTGTTTATCTCTTATCCCTTGTAAATGTAAATGAGCTTTGTTCTGATTGGTTACCTCACTTAAAAAGCAGTATTAGCTGAAACACTGCTTATAACTAAAGTGTGAGTGGGTGGGGCTAAACTGCTGCAGGCTGTATTGTTTTTTGTGACATCACAAAAGCAGTGAACTCGAAACGCAGCTGGCTGGGAAGTAAATTGAACATTTTGAATGAAGCAGCCAATCAGAAAAGAGCTCGTTTACATACATCAGGTTTAAAAGTACAGTTTGTTTAATTCTATGGTATAAAAAGGTTGGAAAATGGCCACGTTAAAATAAATTATGACCATATTTGGCACATAAAACCACACAAACGTTATAACTGGACTTTACGGGAAAAAATAATCTAGAAGAAAAATACAGGATGCTGTTGTATCTTGGCAACAACGTGCCTTCAGATGTGATGTGGTAGTTGGTTAGTGTAGTGGGTAACACCTCTGCCTTCTACTATGTAGACTGGGGTTCACCCTACACTATACCAATAAGAGTCCTTGGGCAAGACTCCCAACACTACCTTGGTCTACCTGTGTAAAATGATCAAGTTGTAAGTCGCTCTGGATAAGACCGTCTGCCAAAATACTATAAATGTGAAAGATACGGTTGCAGATGCCTTCATCACAACGCTGCCCACTAAGGCATTTACTTATTGGGCAACAAGGCATTAAGACAGCTGACTCAGTTTTGGACACAGCCACGCTGAGCAAAATTAAGGCTTCAAATTTTCATTTGTTTTCTAAGACACTGGGCTTTTAAAAGTGGGCGTGGCCTTAATTATTGCTACGGAAAAAGCTGCCAACTTTGAAAGGCCGTTACTTACGAAGTATAGATGCTAGGTGAATGGCATTTCCCTTGATTATTCGTTGGTTCAAGATGGGTTTATCCACCAAAACAAATGTTTTGACTGATCAGCTCAGTAAACTGTGAGAATTTGATTCTTCCAAAACTGTGTCCTCTTCAGATTTCTCTGGACTGGTTCAGACGCGCGGTGGGCTGGGCCGTTACTGTGCTCAATGGGGTTGTTTAATGGCCTGGCTTAATGGGCAGACAGTGAGAGGACAGGGTGTTAACGTTAGGCTTAAGCAACGATGGCCTGCTTTTCGTCAGTGACTCAAAAAGTTCACGACTTCTGCTTAGACACGGAGCTCCGGAATGAAAACGAAGAGGAAACTTGACATTATAAACCGCCTCCCGCCCTCATACTCCATCACACAAACGCTTTTTTTGGCTCAGGATTAGTTGCTTTATCCTGTTTTGCTAACAGCACTGATGGTAAACATTGTTTAGGAGCTCCAGCTGCTCTGTCTGATATGTTATCAGTGAAATGAATCTTGTGATGCGTGCGATTAAAACGTTTGCTGAGGAATACGTGAAAATAAAGTTTTTATTTTATAGGTCAAAAGTTTGGGGACGCCTAGCTTCTCAAATTGATTTGACCAAAATGTTTTTCCTTCAAACAACATAATCGGAGCATGAACATGTAAAGTCTTTCAGAGCGGCTCTAGGCTCTAAAGTCTGAACTGTTCACAGTGGTGGCAATGGGAACCAGACGTCTGAAGAGTTTGAAGGGGAATGCCATCGATTTTTCTAAATTTGTTCATATTTCAGCAGTTGGGATGTAAACAGATTCATTCAGAGCGGTTTGGTGTGAAATGGTTGATTGTAGACACTCAGATTTCTGTACAGTGGTGGTGATGGGAACCAGGGGTCCCCATGACTAACAGCACAGATATAGGGATTTTATTTACTATCCAGAACCACCAGTTTTATATGGAATGTTGATGATGTGACAATGTGGTGGTGGAGATTGGACCCTTGGTCACCACCACTGTAAGGAAAATTGGAAATCTTTGGGAATCAAAGATGAAATCACTATTTTTGCAAAACTTCCTTTTCATACTAAGGAAGATACTTTGATGACCATTAGTATTGAAGCTAAATATACCCACAGCATTAGCACATGTCTGCTTTATAAGCTCTGACCTTTGTGAGATGTTTTCCACTTGAAATTTAACACAGTGCGAAATGTGAAAAATAGGATGTGTGTCTCCAACATTTGACTGACCTGCGTATTACCTGTAGTGGGTTTAAACTGCAGTAGTTTGTTGTTTTTGTTGTTTATGTTTATTGTTTGTGCTGTAGGTCAGACGGCGCTGCACATTGCCATAGAGCGGCGCTGTAAGCAGTACGCCGAGCTGCTGGTGGAGAAAGGAGCGGATGTCCACGCTCAGGCCCGTGGACGTTTCTTCCAGCCCAGAGACGAGGGAGGATACTTCTACTTCGGTCAGTCAGCTTCACCTCCAGCTCACCACCTTATTGTTCACTCCCTGGCCACTTTATCAGAAACCCCTCTCCTGCAGTTCCGCCATGCTGGTGTACAGTTAGAGACAGCAGTTTACCTGCTAATGCACAGTTCATGTTCTTCGTCCTCTACGTCTTCATTAAGGCTCCGTTTTTGATCAGAGTTGTTCTTTCCAGAATATTTTTGTGTGGTGGGCCACTCTCAACCTAGCAGTGACACCGCTGTGTCTGATACACTCACACCAGCACCACACACACTATCATATCAGTGTCCCCACTGTGCTGAAAATGTATCACCCCCCAAATACTGTGGTCCATAACTGATCAGTGATGATTGAGAGGGAGACTGATAAACTGTGCGGCAACAGACGGGCTACAGTCGGTAACTGTACACGTACACAGTGGAGCTAAAAGGTGGGTGTTTCTAATAAAGTGTCCAGTTAGAGTGAGGGGAAGTATAGGGTGGGTGTTTCTAATAAAGTGGCCAGTTAGAGTGAGGGGAAGTATAGGGTGGGTGTTTCTAATAAAGTGGCCAGTTAGAGTGAGGGGAAGTATAGGGTGGGTGTTTCTAATAAAGTGGCCAGTTAGAGTCAGGGGAAGTATAGGGTGGGTGTTTCTAATAAAGTGGCCAGTTAGAGTCAGGGGAAGTATAGGGTGTGTGTTTCTAATAAAGTGGCCAGTTGGAGTCAGGGGAAGTATAGGGTGGGTGTTTCTAATAAAGTGGCCAGTTAGAGTCAGGGGAAGTATAGGGTGTGTGTTTCTAATAAAGTGGCCAGTTAGAGTGAGGGGAAGTATAGGGTGGGTGTTTCTAATAAAGTGGCCAGTTAGAGTCAGGGGAAGTATAGGGTGGGTGTACTGAGTGTACCCTTTTTATAATGGACTTTATTGTATTTGGAAGGAAGAGGAAATATCAGTACGTTCATGTGAGTATTGTGTACTGTTAACTTCTCTTTGTAATGCTTTCCAGCAGAGCACCACCCATCTCTAGTTACCATGACAGTCATGTTCTATTGTTGTGTTGTGCAGACGCACAAACCCCGTTTACTTCAGAAACATGACTAATACAAAAAAATACAAATACCTGCTTTTGAAGGTGTGCCATAAAGTGTGCCATGACGTTTGCACAGGCCACATTTATGTTTTATTTTATATATATTATTTTTTTTTCCCCCATTGTGTTAAATTCAGCAAGTAAACCGTATTTGTGTATTAAAATGCCTTATTTTTTCTATAAAGGATGTGTTAGTTACACTAAGCTAAATATACTGGATAGTAAATAAAATCAGTGACCATGTCGTTTGACCAGGGGTGCCCAAACTTTATCACATGACTGTAGCTAGCCTAAAATTAGGTTTTTAAAATGATTTTTTAGAGTATGAATAGGGTGTATTATTTTCCTTGGCATTTAAATGTCTACATAGACTTGTCTTTACACAGTTTTCTGCCAAATTCGACTTTAAATGTAAACTATTTTCTTTCTATGACTTTTTTAACTTTCTTGCTCTGTTAATTTCTGCTGCCAGGGTCACAGTACGAGTCGATATCCCAGATCAGGCTCCCTCTTTTTATTTATTAGGAGATAAAATGGAAGAAATGATCCTTGGTCAGCATTTTTACTCTCAGGAGGTCAATAGCACCGTCGCCGTGTCTGTTCCTGAAGGCGGTGATTGTATTTAATGGGCAGGTTTGGCTCTGATCTGGAGCAGTGATGCTGACTAAAGGCATAGATGTCGTTTTCAGTCTGTCACTTTTAGCACATTAAAAGAGTGACTCGACTGTTGTTGTGCCAGTTATTACATCGTTGATCGTTATTAATTCTGCTGAGCGCTTTAGTGATGATGTCAGTGAAACCACCGCGACCTCTGTGCTTTCGTAATTATAGGCCTGCGATTCTCCAGGTTGGGCTCATTGCTTCACAGTGATGCAGGAATAGTTTGGCAATTCAGTGATTCACACAGTTTTTCCCTCTTGCCTCAAAAGTAGACGATTCGCCAAGGTATGTGAAATATGAGGCTAATGTAGCCAACAAGAAATGGACAAAAATGGACAATATTCAGCTTTCCAGATGGCTGCTAATACAGTACATAACAATGTGGCGTCCACCCTTGTCCATTTTGTCATACAGCAGCTCAGCTAAATAGATCCCTGTAGGGGCTTTTGATTTTTACGCTCCAGCTGGTTGTTTGTCTGTTTTTTCTTCTAAATTTAATCCCGTCTAGTTCCACCCACTAACTAGGTTTCCCTACCACATGATGCTACCAAGCTGGGAGGGTGAAGGCCAGCATGAGCTTCCTCGGTAAAGCTCCACTAAACCTTTTCAAAAGGATGCTTCTGCAGCGTCATTGGACGGCTCAATACGCTTGGAGGAGAATGCTAACTGCTATTTCTGCTATATCAGCTAACAGGCGCCCACATTGACTAGCATCTCTTTGAGTGATGGAGGGGAAAGGGAGGTCCATCCTACCGACCCAGAGAGAATGAGGACAGTCTGGTCTTTTGGACTCCTGGCTGTGGCATCACCGGGAATTGAACCCGTAATCTCCTGACACGTGGGCCTCCTTCACACATGCTGCTTCTACATGCTGCGAGCAAAGCTTAAACGTGCTGGCCTTTCCTACATAGGCGAGCCGCAGAGCTGAGCAGCGAGAAATTTATACAGACGTTCCTTTTTCCAGAGGGATAAACAACCACTTCAGTCACTCGGCTCAAGAAAGCATTTATAAAAGTGCACCGTATGTTTGTTTATCCTCGACAACATTCTGACTTGTGATTAGGCAAAAGCTTCAAGCCTAGTAGACCAGTCGGGAAATCTGTCTGCAGCACGGAACGTTCGACTAGTATTTGTATAACTAGTATTTCGTCGTAAATTAAATTATTAATTTCACACTCGCAGCCGGCAAAATGAAAAGCAAGACTTTGTGTGTCGCTCACGCCACACAGGCGCAACAAGTGTGAATCGGCTCTTGGACATTTGCACCACTCCTGAACCGCTATATTTTCCGTCATTGTGAAAAATGCAGGCTTATGTGAAGGTCGGTGGCTCTTGTAACTCACGTTTCTCACTCTTTGTAGCCGTCAGAAGGAGTATTGGAGCCTTGAAACCAGGAGGTTGCTGGTTTGATTCCCCTGCGCTTGCGAGTTTTATACAGTCTTCTTTCTTTAAACAGCCCTTTGATGGCTCTACTGTGCCATGATACAGATGCATGTAGACCCCTGCAGTGACAATGAAGGAAATTCAAGATGCAAGTCTTTTAAAATGCTAAGCATCTGGTTTTCATAGCTCAGCTGCTCTAGTGATAGCCGGGATCTGTTTCTAGTCCAAGTTCAGATCAATCGCAAGTGAAATAACCTGACGGGTGGACGTGTTTCAGTTTTGTTCTAAATGCGTGTAAATTTATGGCTGTTCGTGTTTTCTAGAAAGCTGTTCAGCTGGCCTTCTATCTCTGCTTTTCATCGTTTCTCAGCTCTGCGTCTAAACGACTGACTGAGGACACTCAGCTTCTTCACCTGAATGTTCCTCAACAGACAATCTTGTAAATCTTGTAGTGGGGATTTTGGCCATGTTTGACGTTGAAGTGTGATATGATATATTTTTATAGCTTAATATCATGTCTAAAGCTAAGAAACTTCCATTTTTCTTCTGATTTTGTGGTTGTTGTTGTCCAGTTCTGGGGTCGTTCAAACCATTCACAGCATATTAAGTAAGACCTACACATTTACCTTGGTTAAACATGGTTAAACCGTCTGTCTGGATTAAAAAGTGCTTGTGTCAAAGTATCAGTGACCATACAAGCCCATCTGTTAGAGATACTTAACAGCTCCACACTGTTGAAGCAAGTGCCTCACAGCTCTGAAAATAATTCTGTGCCTATATAGTGAATCTGTAAGGTGGGTGGAGCTTGTAAAGTGACCCGTGAGTGTTTATGGCTACGCTCAGCACCAGAGCGTTCTTAAGAAATGTTCAATTCAGTTGGCATGGTAACGTCAGATGGTTTGAAGTCTCCACCCTGAACTGCTTTTGACGGCAGCAGTACAGTTAAGCCATTCAGGGCCTGTCAGACGCTAAGCAGAGATGCTTTGGGGGCTGTGGAGGATCAACATGACGTTATGTCGCTAATAAAACACGCTCAGCTTAGTGGGGGGAAAACAGGAAAGGAGTGAAAGGTGCCCCTGTGCTGGCTGTGGAAAAGAGTGGGAGTAATGAACCTACGGCCACTAACCCTGACCAAATATCTGGCCAGCAGAGCCTTTTTGGGGCATTTAAGATTGACGCTTACTGCCCCCTGGTGATGGAAGAGTGCTAATACGGCTCTGTTCATTATCCCGAGACATTATAGCCTACACTTCTCTCCTGGACAAACCGGAAAAATAGCATCAAAACGCATTGGTTACTACTGGGGTTAATTCATTTCAGACATGGAGCGATTGACATTATATTTAGCCTGAATTGACTGATGTGCAGTTAAGGATACAGTTGGTGTCTGAAGTTTGTTTCTAAAGCTTTGTACTGGACAAAAGTACTTTACATAGCTAAAAACAGGAAAAACAGCATATCACAGTGTCAGAAACTACATAAGCGAGGATATAAGTGTATCTTCTATTACCTCCTCAGTTTCTCTCTCCTTCTTTCTCCAGCCTGTGACCCAGAAATCGGTCAAAGTCCACCTTCTTTAAGGACGAATGTGTATTTTAAACAGGCTCAGAAGCATCAAGGAGAGGAATGAGCACAATTCCAGAGAGAACTACTGTGCGAAAGTCTGAGAACATCCATCGTTAATTTCCAAAGTTCTTTATTTTTCAGGACAGTTAAAAAATGATTAAAAGCTGTAGAGAAAGTGAAACTCCTAACAACCACCTGGAAGACCTGGTAGACACCGAAACTGCCTCCATCAGATAAAGAGCACTTAAAGCTTTCATCTCTGAGAGAGAGGAGAAGATCAAGCTGCTTCAGATCTGAAAACATCCACAGGTGTTTCTGTCCGTCCTTCCACTGTGAGAAGACCACTCAGCGCTGTGGGTCTGAATTTGAAGTATGAATTTGCTTTCCAGCGTTTCCTCATTACAACACAAGCCTTTAACTTTCAGAAATAAAGAGACTGACGCAGCAGAACCGCAGGAGTCCTTTCTGAAAACAGACTAAACCAGCGCTACTTTCCTCCGCTAGCTCTCATTATCAGGATCGCTCGCAACTCCCCATCTTCATAGCGCTGAAACTGATTTCCCCTTGCATTAGGCACGGCTGGCGCTGTCTAATCCCCCCTCCATTACCCCTCCAGCCAGCCAGATCCCAGAGCGGGTGAGTAATTTGCCGCAGAGCTCAGACCTGGCGCGACTGACGGGCTAATGTGATTTAGCGATCACGCTAACCGCTCTCTGAGCGCGTGCAAATCAATGAGGAGGAAGCGTTTCCATGCGAAGTGACATGAAAGTAATCTGTCACCCCTGGCAACAGCTCTCTCTCTCTCTCTCTCTGTCTCTCCCTCTGCATCTTCATAAGCCTCTGTTTGGTCTGCTTGTCTCTGAAGGGCCTCCTCATAAGAGAGGCGCTAATTGTGCGCTTGATAACGTTAGCGCTCGGATCAAAGCGCATGTCTTGCCGCCGCTCTGATCCCTGACAAAAGAGCATCTTCGGCAGGATTGACTTTTGCCAGCTAATTGTCTCGGCTTCCATTGCAGCCTCTGCTCGCTGATTAAGGGAAGTCGAGTGTTGGTTTCGGCTTTAGGTTGAGAACATCTGGAGGCTTCGGTCTCGGAGCTGTTTATTAATTGCTGTGAAATGCTGATAAGTTTGGTGGGTTTCTTGGATTTTCATTTGTGACTGAGAAATCCATAACGCAGCAGCCCCGACAGCAAAGCTGCACTGAGATAATTGGCTTGTTTACACAGTGGCTTCATTTGACTTTTGATCTTATACACTCACCGGCCACTTTATTAGAAACACCCACCTTGTGCTTCCACTCACTGGCCACTTTATTAGAAACACCCACCTTGTGCTTCCACTCTCTGGCCACTTTATTAGAAACACCCAACTTGTGCTTCCACTCTCTGGCCACTTTATTAGAAACACCCAACTTGTACTTCCACTCTCTGGCCACTTTATTAGAAACATCCAACTTGTGCTTCCACTCACTGGCCACTTTATTAGAAACACCCACCTTGTGCTTCCACTCTCTGGCCACTTTAATAGAAACACCCACCTTGTGCTTCCACTAACTGGCCACTTTATTAGAAACACCCACCTTGTGCTTCCACTAACTGGCCACTTTATTAGAAACACCCACCTTGTGCTTCCACTCTCTGGCCACTTTATTAGAAACACCCACCTTGTGCTTCCACAAACTGGCCACTTTATTAGAAACACCCAACTTGTGCTTCCACTCACTGGCCACTTTATTAGAAACACCCACCTTGTGCTTCCACTCACTGGCCACTTTATTAGAAACACCCACCTTGTGCTTCCACTCACTGGCCACTTTATTAGAAACACCCACCTTGTGCTTCCACTCACTGGCCACTTTATTAGAAACACCCACCTTGTGCTTCCACTCTCTGGCCACTTTAATAGAAACACCCACCTTGTGCTTCCACTCTCTGGCCACTTTATTAGAAACACCCACCTTGTGCTTCCACTCTCTGGCCACTTTATTAGAAACACCCACCTTGTGCTTCCACTCACTGGCCACTTTATTAGAAACACCCACCTTGTGCTTCCACTCACTGGCCACTTTATTAGAAACACCCAACTTGTGCTTCCGCTCACCGGCCACTTTATTAGAAACACCTATATTGCAGCATACAGCTCTCTGCTGGAATTTCTGCTGAAGCTGTTTTCTGTTTATTTTTTTTTGCTCTGTTTCTTCTCTGCTGCTCCAGGTGAGCTGCCGCTCTCTCTGGCCGCCTGCACTAATCAGCCAGACATGGTGCACTACCTGACGGAGAACAGCCATAAGAAGGCGGACCTGCGGCGCCAGGACTCGCGGGGGAACACGGTGCTGCACGCGCTGGTGCACATCGCAGACAACACGCGCGACAACACGCGCTTCCTCACCAAGATGTACGACCTGCTGCTCATCAAGTGTGCCAAAGTTTACCCAGACTGCAACCTGGAGGAGGTGCTCAACAACGACGGCATGTCCCCCCTCATGATGGCCGCCAAGCTGGGCAAAATCGGGGTGAGAGATTAGAGACGACGGAAAACCTTCAGATTATAATTAATAACCTCTGTAGGTTCAGGTCTTCATCCTGTCAGAGCCTCAGGAGGGAGACTTTACCCTGAACAAAGACTGGATGGGTAAAAGAGTGAAAGATGAACGAAGAGCAAAAGAGATGCAGTGATAGACAAATGCGTGAAAAGATGGATGAACGGAGAGATAAAAAATGAAGAAAAGAAAATGCAGGGGTAAGAGAACAGAGGGATAAAAGTATGAAGAGATGTGTAAAAAGGAAAAAGCATGGATGGATGGAAAGAAGAAAGGATGCATGGATGGATGGATATATTCTTTAAGTGAATGGATGAATAAAGGATAAAATAGACAGGTATTAATTGATGGATGGGAGAAGGTATGGAAAGAATGTTGAATGAGAGGATGAACGGGTGATTAAAGGCAATAATAGGTTGAAGAGCAAAAGTAGGAAAAGAGGGTTTGATGAAAGAAAGAAGCACTGCGGTGATGGACGGGTGCATGACAGGAGGAGGGGATGAAAGAATGACTGGCTCAAAAGAAGGATGAACAGATGAAAGTACCAATGGGTGGATGAGTAAAAGGTTGGGTGAAAGGACAGATGGGTGGATGAAAAGAAGAGAAGGCGCACGAAAGGGACAATGAAAGGATAAATGAATAAAAGATTAGATGGATGAAAAATGGATGTAGGAACGGATGAAAGTAGTAATGGATGGAGGAATGAAAAGATGAAAAGAAGACTAGGCAGAAAAACAGAAGAAAGGATGCAATGATGGATGGATGGATGGAAAGATGGGCAGGTGGATGAAAGGACGGATGAAGGGATGAATGAAGGGTAAAAGGAAGAGAGGATGGATAGTGGCGGTTTCTCTGACTGAGATGTTTGAGGGTGTTCATAGTAACAGATAGTGACAGATTCCCGTCATGCATTCCTCCTTTGAGTCCTGTGTCCGTCCTCCTGCAGGTGTTCCAGCACATCATCCGGAGGGAGATAAAGGACGAGGAGGCTCGTCACCTGTGCCGCAAGTTTAAAGACTGGGCTTATGGACCCGTTTACTCCTCGCTCTACGACCTGTCCTCTCTGGACACCTGCGGGGAGGAAGTGTCGGTGCTGGAGATCCTCGTCTACAACAGCAGGATCGAGGTAGCTGAGGAGTATAATTGGAGTATAATAATAATAATAATAATAATAATAATAATAATAATAATAATTATTATTATTATTATTATTGTTGTTGTTGTTGTTGTTGTTGTGTTATTTGTTGGGACTCTTGGGTTGTGGTTACATATGATGAAGACTTTAAATAGTGAATAGATTTTCTGTGTAAACACTGCTTTAAAGCAATAAGTCGCTTTACATTTAGAATATCAGTATAAAGGATTTCTAAATGGTTTACAGTAAGACTACTGTTATAAAGTGTTTATGAATAGTTTGCATTAAGACCACCTTTATAAAAGGCTCATAGACAGTTTAACATAAGACTGCTATTGTAAAGGGCTTGCAAGTAGTTTATAATAGGACTACCCTTATAAAAGGGCTTATAAGTAGTTTACAATAAGACTACCCTAATAAAGCATTTATGAATGGTTTACAGTAAGACTACCCTAATAAAGCATTTATGAATGGTTTACAGTAAGACTACCATTATAAAGCATTTATGAATGGTTTATAATAAGACTGCCATTATAAAGGGTTTATGAATGGTTTACAATAAGACTAAGGCAATAGTGCGTTGTTATAGCTTATGAATATTACCATCTGATGAAGCTGACAGGTTTGATGCAAAGTAAGATCAGTAACCTGCAACATCAGTGTAGATGAATGGGGGCTCACTATTTGGCAAGCAGCAGGTCACTGTCGCCTGTTTATTCATATTTTTAAAAGTATGACCATATTATTAATCATTAATACACTAGTTGTTGACCCTTTATAAGCTATTTATAAGACAATTCTTTTGTAATAATTCTAAATTTAGATTTTTAAAGAGTTGTTGCAAAATTCATGTAAAATTAATTTCCTAAAGAATTGTAATCAAATCTAAGTGAGGTCAGAGTTTTTAAACCCTGGTGATTAAAGGTCAGTTTTAGTGAGGTCACCTATAAACAGAGGAACATCTGATGCTGGACCAGCTCTTCTTCTCGGAGTCTCTATATAAACAAGAATGTCTTAATTCTACTGAAGTCATTTTATTGACAGACACAACATAGAAGTGGATGTTGGCGTAACTCTGTATATTTATAGCATAAATACAGACAAACTTAGAAAGAAACGGGTCACTTGGATGAGCTGGTGTTTGTTTACATGAGCACAGATCAGTTTATCTTTGTGGAATACACAGCCCACAGTGTCCGAGCGAAACTGACCGTTTGTGACCGTTCCCCCTCAGAACTGCCACGAGATGCTGGCCGTGGAGCCCATCAATGAGCTGCTGAGGGCCAAGTGGCAGAAGTTTGGAGCCGTGACCTTCTACATCAGCGTGGTTTCCTACCTCATTACCATGATCATCTTCACCCTCGTCGCCTACTACCGCCCCTCAGAGGGCACGGTGAGAACTGCGCACACGGCACTGCTGGAAATGTGGAATATAATTTAATTTACGTTCCTGTAAAAATTCACAGCTTTTAAAATATTTAGATGGAAAATATAGAGAACAAAAAACTGAAGATGTGTTCAGATTGATCAACAGAACTGTAGATGATTCTCAAATCCTTGAAAATCGGTAAAATAAATTTCTCATAAAATTATCATCCAAAATTGATTTGGAATAAAATTAACATCTAGAATTAGTTTCTAGTAAAATTAACATCCAGAATGAAGTTGTAATAAAATTAATACTCAGAATGCCTCATATTTCAAAGGTCGAGCTCCCATATTAATGTATATAATTTACTATGTCTAAATAATTGTAGTATAATTGAATAACTACTTCTTTCTTTTTGTTATGTAATTGATATTTAAATCTTCTTGGTTTAAGCGGTTATAGTGTGTAATGTCTGTATGAACTCTTAATGTCCCTCCTCAGCCTCCGTATCCGTATGTAACCACGGGAGACAAACTGCGTTTGGCTGGAGAGATCATCACCTTCGCCTCCGGAGTCTTTTTCTTCTTAACTAATGTGAGTTATTTCTCTCTCTCTCTCTCTCTCTCTCTCTCTCTCTCTCTCTCTCTCTCTCTCTCTGTGTGTCTCTCTCTCTCTCTCTCTTTCTCTCTCTCTCTCTCCCCCTCTCTCTCTCTCTCTCTCTCTCTCTCTCTCTCTCTCTCTCTCTCTCTCTCTCTCTCTCTCTCTCTCTCTCTCTCTCTCTCTCAGTGACAAGAATGAGTGTGAATTAATTTCCTTCAGCTCTGAACAAGACAGTAAGACTCTACTTGTTAAGATTAAGAGACTCTTATTAGTCCCACAACGGGGAAATTTCACCTCCACATTTAACCCATCCGTGAAAAACACCACATACACACTAGTGAATACACACACACTAGGGGGCAGTGAGCACACTTGCCCGGAGCGGTGGGCAGCCCAATCCCCAGCATCCGGGGAGCAGTTGGGGGTCAGGTGTCTTGCTCAAGGACACCTCAGTCATGTGCTGTCGGCTCTGGGGCTCGAACCGGCGACTTTCCGGTCACAAGGCTTACAGATAAATCTTTCAAATTGAGCAGCTTCAAGCCGCTGTTCCGATTAATTTTATGCCTGTATTTTAAACACTGGCTAACATAACGACTCAGGAACGTTGTCCTCGATAAGGTCATGCTTTCATTTCTTTGTCAGTGACCTGGTACCTGCTGCCTTCTGTCAGGATCTGCAGCTACAGCCGAATCACCTGACACAGTTTCAGTCGTGTGCAAACGTCAAATTCCATGTTGTTTTGATTTTCTAAGTGGAAATAAGTTACACCTCCTCTACAGAGACCCGTCTCGGCACGTGTTAATACACAGTTACTGTTTATTTGCTAAATTTAACCTTGGAGGCACAAATAAAGAACCAAACGCTGTGTATTATTTATTGGTGAACTGTGTTTCCTTAGTTATTTATTGCAGATTTTATAGCAGTTTAGCCCCGCCCATTCCGTAGCAGAGTTACTGGAGGTATTGAAGGTGTAGTACAACGCTTAAACGTTGTTCTGTTCATGGCTGTCAGGAAGCAAATCGATTAACTTTAAGTGAGCATGAATTTTCCAACAAATGTCTACATTTTTTTTTACCTCCTGCATCCCAACATATGCATAAAAATGTATGGACGGAAACCTGGATGCTGTCTTTTTCAGCCGCTTCTTGTAAAATATGTTCTCAGTCTTTATCTACGAATGCTTGGATCCACACTGGCAGGTTAGGATAAGCAGGCAAGGAGACGTTTTGCCTCTAACTCTGATTTGAGCCCAGTTGAAGTTGCTCCATTTGGGCTATTCGCTTTGGCCAGGAGCCTCGCTCACTAAGCAATAATGAACCGTGGTGCATCCACACTGCTGCTCATAGCAAGAAAATGTATGTTAAACTATCTAAAACATGTAGTTCTAATGAGTTAATGAGGAAAAATTTGCCAAAAGAAAGTGTGTTGTGTCTCGAGCGAGGAGAGGTGTTATCCACGCGCCATTAAAACCGTCTCAGACTCTCAGCCCCCACTTCAGTTCGCTTTAATTGGATTGCTTTCCCCATTTCATTTACATGACAGTGCCGTCTCTGTTCCGTCTCCTCGCCTTCCTCTTCTCGGCATTAAATACTTTGCGTTTCTTAGTGTTTCACAGCATTTTACAAAGATCTCTCTCTTTCTCACTTCCTTTTAGGTTAAGGACCTGTTCCTGAAGAAGTGCCCGGGGGTGAATTCGTTATTTATTGATGGATCCTTTCAACTCCTCTAGTAAGATGCACATCCTCCCTCTCTCTCTGTGTCTCTGTCTCTCTGTCTCTCTCCCTCCCTCGCCGTGTTTTTCCTGAGGCAAATTCCTCCTCTTTTTTAATTGAGCTGTCTAATTAATTCCACAAGCCCCCGACTTGGCATGTTTTTATAGTTTACATCTCTTTTAATAAAAACCCACCATCCGAGCGAAGAGGCTGAGCACGGTTCACAGTCGTGTTTCGGTTTCATCTGAATAGCTAAATTCGGTGAGGCCCGGAGCGACTTTCAGACCAAACGCCGCTCTTTCACATTCGAAATATCTGCAGTCCCAGACACAGATAGGTGCAGCGATAGCCTCTATCGAGCGTAAACACTCTGAAGTCCCTTCAGAATCACATTACATGTGTTATATAACTATGCTAATGTGTTTGTCTTGTACGGTAAACAAGAATATCACTAATATTTAAGGCCCAGATCCGAGGCAGCGTTGGTGTCAGTATGGCTTTAACGCTGAAATGGTGGTTCTCAGTTATTAGATGCTGTGATGGGCTTTAGTTTTGCTCTGGGGTCACACTTTGCCCAGGTTATTTGCCTCTACAATAAAGTTTTAAGACCGCAGCCTTGAAGGTTAAATGGTCAGTGCTAAAAGTTCTTCTGACCTGCTGAAAAAGTAGAAACAGTTCTTAACAATCCTCTCCAAAGCTGCGGTGAAGTTACCAGCTCCACTGAAGATCAGCCAATTAGCACCCAGGCCAAAACCAAACTTAATGAGGTTTGAAGTGCTGCGTTGTTGGAATACAGAAAAATTAGCAAAATTAGTGTCTAGCTTGGTACAGTTGCTAATTGGATCTGCAGTTTTTCTCTTTTTTCTCTTAAAACCTTTGTGAACCTTCTGCATTATTGGTCATTCTCTGCTGTTCTGTGTCCGTAGCTTCATCTACTCGGTGCTCGTGCTGGTGACGGCAGCTCTTTACCTGTCAGGAATCCAGGCCTACGTTAGCGTGATGGTGTTTGCATTAGTATTGGGCTGGATGAACACGCTGTACTTCACCAGAGGACTCAAACTCACTGGAACCTACAGCATCATGATCCAGAAGGTCCGAACGATGCAGTCGGTTGGCGTGATGATTTGTAGAATAGTGTTTTAAAGAGTTGCTGAGAAGTTTTATCCACTTAGCTCATTTTCTCGTTTGTGAAATGACGTTTTTATCACCACTTTCTGGGACAATCAAAGCAATAAACATCAGTATTGGGCTGCTTCTTCCTGCAACTTGCACAAAAGATGAGTTTTTGAATGTCGTTTGCACCACAGTGCACACTTACTGAGTATCTTATTCTTTGTGTTCAGATTCTCTTCAAAGATCTCTTCCGCTTCCTGCTGGTCTACGTTCTCTTCATGATTGGCTATGCCTCAGGTAATAAACATGATGCACACAAACAAACACGTCTTCTAAGCCGTTTCTCCTTCTGGGTTGTGGGGGTTGCTGGAGCCTATCCCAGCGGAGGGCAGGATACACCCTGGACAGGTCGCCAGTCCATCGCAGGGCAGACAGACAGACATACACATTCACACACATAGGGGTAATTTACAATCTCCAGTTGGCCTGACTGCATGTCTCTGGACTGTAATAATAAACGTAATAATAAACCTTAATGTTAGCGGATAGTATTATAATAATAACAGTAACATTATCTTCATTTATAAAACACTTTTCTATGTAAAAACGCTGCTCAAAATGCTTGAAAGTATAATTAGATAAAAAGGTAAGGCACAAAACGTGAACGACAAACAAGAACACGACATTTAGAAGAAGTGTCAAGTTAGAAACAAAACGAAGAACGTTTTGAATTAAAAGTTGAAGTCAACTGTGGGTTTAGGTACGTCTGTGAATTACAGAATAAGACAAAAACATTGATGAACTTCTTAGCATCTTGCAGTGGGAGAAAGGGTCGAACTCGTGCAATAAAAGGAAAAAAGCCATTTTTGTGGTTTTATTAATGTGACTTTTAACTATGAAGGTGGAGTCAAAAAAAAATTACGCCAAGATTTCTAATTTCCTCTTCTGATTGTGAAGCCAGGTTTCCTAGCCCACCTAAAGCTTTTACTCTGTTTACCTTATTACCATTTATGAGAGTTTCTGTTTTCTCTTAATTATTTTTTTTTAATGACTAGTCGTTGAGTTTATTATACTGGGCAGATAATTTGTTAGCTGATTTAAAGCACTGTTATTACCTGACAGTACTTATATCATTGTTTTATTCTTATAACTATTAAAAACTAATATAAGAATGCGACCTATTGGAGGCATGTACAAGGAAAATAAGTGTGCCTAATACAGAACCCTGTGGTACACCATAAATGATATCATATTCGCCAGAGCAACACTCACCTGGACTACCAAACACTTTTTCTTCCTTTAAGATGTGTCCAACAACATAAGCACAGTTCCAGAACAGCTAAGCCAATTTTCAAGGTGTTTTCTTATTTATTTTTAACGCAGTAATTGCGCAGCCCGTTCTACTGGCAGATCTTTTTTACCTGCCAATAAAATAATAGAATAGGTCAGTTCTGTGCACTTCATATTGCACTATAAGTAAGAACAGAGAGAAGTTTACATGAGGGACATTCACTCGAACTGTATACAGTCTGTCGGGTATAAATATTAAATAAAACATTTCGAAATCACATTTATGATCCAGGCTGGATATCGCCACAGAATTTTATGAAAATACACAGAGCTCTGTTATATTCCCATAATCCATAGCTAATAAAACAGCAGGCAATGTAGCGGAGCATGTTAGGCTTATTACATCAGTAGACGAATCTATAGAGATATTGCATGAAATGTTCTAGTGAGTTTATTTATTGTTTGTTGTTCTTTTCTCTTCACCTTCAGCTTTGGTGTCCTTGCTGACCGTCTGTCCCACCAACAGCACGATCTGCGCTGTCGACTGCCCCGCTAGCTTGCATTGCCGCGACACCGTCGCCTTCAGTGTCTTCCTGCTGGACCTGTTCAAGCTGACCATTGGTACAGGCGACCTGGACGACCTTTTGCAGGGTGCACAGTACCCCGCGGTCTTTCTCATCCTAGTGGTCACCTACATCATCCTCACCTTCGTCCTGCTGTTGAACATGCTGATCGCTCTCATGGGGGAGACGGTCAGCCAGGTGTCCAAGGAGAGCAAGAAGATCTGGAAGCTACAGGTTGGTGGGTTTATCATTACCATGTTAACATATGATGGCCAATAAGAACCCACCCTTTCATTCTACAGCAGTTTAGCCCCGCCCAATCAGTCTACAGCAGTTTAGCCACACCCATTCATTCTACAGGAGTTTAGCCCCGCCTGTTCATCTTACAGCAGTTTAGCCTGCCTGTTCAGCCTACAGCAGTTTAGCCCCGCCCATTCATTCTATATGAGTTTAGCCCCACCCTTTCATTCTACAGGAGTTTAGTCCCGCCCTTTCATTCTACAGGAGTTTAACCCCACCTGTTCATCTTACAGCAGTTTAGCCTGTCTGTTCAGCCTACAGCAGTTTAGCCACACCCATTCATTCTATAGGAGTTTAGCCCCACCCTTTCATTCTACAGGAGTTTAGCTCCGCCTGTTCGGTTTACAGCAGTTTAGCCCCCCCTGTTCACCTTACAGTAGTTTAGCTCCACCTATTCATCCTACAGCAATTTAGACTCGCCCATTCAGCCTACAGCAGATTATCCCCGCCCATTTGGTCTACGGCTATTTAGCCCCGCCCATTTGATCTAGAGCTGTTTAGCCCTGCCCATTCACAGTGTTGTTACTGCAGTCAGTCCCCAGCAAAGTTATTGAAGGTGTAGTAAAACGATTAAACGTGGTTCTGTTCGTGGCTGTCAGGAAGCAAATTGATCATTACCGCCGTCCAAAGAATCCACACCTCCAGAGCAGTGAGGATTACAGTCTGAGCTTGTCAGTGTGCTCCACATTTTAGCCTGAGCTGTCAAATATATATTAGTATTAAACAAACAGTCATAAAAATGGAGACTTGTCATCTAAAAATGAACTATGATTATTCCTGAAACGTAAACAACACAAACATTATGAAGGCACTTCAAGAGGAACCATGTAGAATATTGGCCCTTTAATAATCCTTATTTGGATTGATTAGACTTTTTATGGTGAGCGATGATACATAGACCACGGGCATCTTGTGCCTCAATAGGGCAGCTTTATTAATTTCACTGCTTAATATTTTAGCGCTAATAATCACGATGAATTAGAATCACAGTCGAGCACAAAGAGAAGAAAGTAGAACCACACCTGGAAGCTGCGAGGGAAGCAGGGTTCCACCTCTCAGGGCAGGTGTGCTGTTATATTGTTAATAAGTGCTGTAAAGTGGGTTAATCAGTATCGTGTTCATGCAGGAAGACAAAAATAAAATCTGGAAGCTCCAGATGAAAAGGAAATGCATCTCGCTAGGCAGCTAACCTTATTTGAGTCTTAATAATTTATTAGGCTAAAATTAGGTTAATTAGAAGCAGAATGGTGCCTGAAGAGATGTGGAAACTACAGGTAAGGAGAGGAGACGGGAAATATGAAGGGCTTCTATGCTAATCCAGTGCATCTCTGTGCATCTGCAGTGGGCTACAACCATCCTGGACATCGAGCGCTCCTTCCCTGTGTGCCTGCGCAGGTCCTTCCGCGTGGGTGAGATGGTGACGGTGGGCAAGAACTGGGATGGGACGCCTGACAAACGCTGGTGCTTCAGGTACACACCAAAGCAGCTCATTACAGGAGAACGGCAGCGTTTTTCCACTTAATATTCGTCTGTTGTGTCTTTTGTAAAGTTTTTTTACATGATCTATTCTTTCAGTTGGGATCTTGATGGAAATTTGACAGTCCAGTCGGTATTAATGAGTGAATTACTTAACTGAAACTCTGAGCTGATGAAGAGCACTGTGTCTAACAGGGTGGACGAGGTGAAGTGGTCTCACTGGAACCAGAACTTGGGAATTATTAACGAAGATCCAGGACAGAAAGAGCTAAACCACAATGAAAACGCACAGACCGGGAAAGGACTGAGGAGAGGTGGGCTTCACACCGTGAACACACACTGGACACCAGCTTCACTGTTACCGAGTTTTATTACAGTTTTGTCTCCGTCGTGGTTTATAACACCATCTTTGCTCTGTGACCCTTTCATGATTGATGGACCAATAGAAACGTGGAAAAAAACTAAAATATTTTTTGAAAGTATCTTAACTGGGGGTGTGAATTGAACCAGGTCTCTAAATTATAAATTGCACACATTTTTAAGAGCCATTAACATTTAAAATAAATAAATAAACATAGACAGACAGACATGAGAGGTACACACTCATTGACTGTATATATAATGTATTTATCACTGTCGGAAGAAAACCTCATATCTGCAAAAATGGTAGCTTTACAGGAGATGGGAAAAACCCTCTTTACTTGTAATGTAAGTCAATGGAAGCAGACATTTTCCCAAGCATGTTTGGGTCATTCCTTTTGGTCCATTCATCATGAAATTTACACACAATGTAAAGGTCAGCAGTCACTGTTAGATTTTGTCAAAAACCTCAAAATGACAAAAATGGAGATACAAGGTTTTTATATATAATATATACACACTCATATGTATACACTCACTGACTATATATGACAGTCAGGCCCGTGGCACAATCCAGTTTGGCTTGCAAAATTATTTTAATTCTCTATTAATATTAGTCCATTTCACCATGAACTGCAATACAGTTCCCAGCATGCCAACTGGGCTCAAGGCAAAATGATATAAAAACGCAGCTGGCCCACAGATTTGTTGAGATTTCTTAATATGGCCCTTTTAGTGGTTGAGTTTGACACCCCTGATATATAATATATACATTCATGGACATATGTACACTCAGTGACTGTATATTAGATGTTATATATCTCATGTATTTACACTCATTGACTTTATATCAGATATTATATATCTCATGTATTTACACTCATTGACTTTATATCAGATATTATATATCTCATGTATTTACACTCATGACTGTATATGAGATGTTATATATCTCATGTATTTACACTCATGACTTTATATCAGATATTATATATCTCATGTATTTACACTCATGACTGTATATCAGATATTATATATCTCATGTATTTACACTCATTGACTTTATATCAGATATTATATATCTCATGTATTTACACTCATGACTTTATATCAGATGTTATATATCTCATGTATTTATACTCATGACTTTATATCAGATGTTATATATCTCATGTATTTACACTCATGACTTTATATCAGATGTTATATATCTCATGTATTTACACTCATTGACTTTATATCAGATATTATATATCTCATGTATTTACACTCATGACTTTATATCAGATGTTATATATCTCATGTATATACACTCATGACTGTATATCAGATATTATATATCTCATGTATATACACTCATGACTATATCAGATGTTATATATCTCATGTATTTACACTCATTGACTTTATATCAGATATTATATATCTCATGTATTTACACTCATGACTGTATATCAGATGTTATATATCTCATGTATTTACACTCATTGACTTTATATCAGATGTTATATATCTCATGTATTTACACTCATGACTGTATATCAGATGTTATATATCTCATGTATTTACACTCATTGACTTTATATCAGATGTTATATATCTCATGTATTTACACTCATTGACTTTAAATCAGATATTATATATCTCATGTATTTACACTCATTGACTTTATATCAGATGTTATATATCTCATGTATTTACACTCATGACTTTATATCAGATGTTATATATCTCATGTATTTACACTCATTGACTTTATATCAGATGTTATATATCTCATGTATTTACACTCATGACTTTATATCAGATGTTATATATCTCATGTATTTATACTCATGACTTTATATCAGATGTTATATATCTCATGTATTTACACTCATTGACTTTATATCAGATGTTATATATCTCATGTATTTACACTCATTGACTTTATATCAGATATTATATATCTCATGTATATACACTCATGACTTTATATCAGATGTTATATATCTCATGTATTTACACTCATTGACTTTATATCAGATATTATATATCTCATGTATTTACACTCATGACTGTATATCAGATGTTATATATCTCATGTATTTACACTCATGACTTTATATCAGATATTATATATCTCATGTATTTACACTCATTGACTTTATATCAGATATTATATATCTCATGTATTTACACTCATGACTTTATATCAGATGTTATATATCTCATGTATTTACACTCATGACTTTATATATGACACATACACTCATTTATTGTAATATTGTTCCCCTTCCGTTACCATTAATGCTCTTTCTGTTGACTTTTATTGTATTGTTGCAGACCGGTGGTCCACAGTGGTCCCACGGGTGGTGGAGCTGAGTAAAGGCACCAGATCTAGAGACCATGTGGTGGAGATGGAACCCCTCAGCCCCAGAAACAGACTCCGATCTGAGAGCTAACCAGGGGTCCAAACCCGGGACAGTCGTTCAACAGAGACTCACAGATGCCACGCAGAGGCCACTCAGCAGGGGGGGGACCAAATCAACTCCAATCACTACACAGAGAACATGACTAGGGGTCCGGATCTGCTCTGATTGGCCCGTTCATGTGAACAGCACAGACTGCACGAATCTACTCTCATAAACTGCACAGGAAAGGAAGCACGAGTCACCTCTGATTGGTCACGTCACATAAACAGCGCATAAACAAGTCCACATCTGCTGCGGTCAAGCTTTAGAGGGTCACTGTAAGAAAACGTACTTCCAAAACGAAACTTTTAGACGTGGAAGCTTCTTCACTTTATCCCAAGTAATGTTGGACCATTTCCGTTGGTCCGTTTATCATGAAACATTCTAGGACGTGAAAATATCAGGAGGACATGTTGCAATATTATGTTTTCATGATAAATCGGTGGTTCCTAAGTCAGACCTGGAGACCTCATGCTCAGTAAACGAGGAGCTTCTAATAAGTTACTTTAAATAGACGGACTTCGATAACTCCTGTAGTTAAATATCGCAGTATTTTTCCCAGATGGTTTCCTGAATGGAGCTCATCACTCTAGCAGTGCAAACTGTGTTCAGTATTCCTGTTAACACAGTTGTATTCCTTTAAAGCAATGGTTTGACAAAAAATCAGATATCCACAATTTCCTCCCAAGCCCAGATGTAGTCAATCAGTCGAGACATCTTTGTTGTTCAAATTTAGCTTCTTTAGTTTAGTCCCGGCACTGCAAGGCTAATGTCGCTAACAAACACTAGAAGTCAATAGTCACCCAAAGTTGTTTTTGTAAATGCATTCCCAAAATTTCTCTCAACTCACTCAAAACCGTCAGCAGGAGTTCATCGTCCGTGTAACCCTAGTGGAGGCCTGAATGCAGAACATTTGGGTGACTATGGGCTCCAAGTATAAGCAGTATTAGCCTCAGAGCTCCAGTACTAAGCTAAAGCAGCACAATTTGGAACTGTTAGTCTAGATTTGGAGAAAGTGTAAAATTGCGGAAATTTGAAAAATTGTCGCCAGAGCATTCCTTTAAAAAGCAATATACTGGGTGCCTTATGATGTTTATATAATGTAAAAGGGCATCTAGCGCTTTCAAATATTGGGAAAAATGATAAAACTATAGCCACTTTTCCAGACCTAGATTAAGGCTAATCCCAGTCTACTAAGCATTCACTATAGGCTTTGTAGATTTGTCCAAGACGAGGCTAAATTCATGTCCGGTAAATGAATAGCCCTAGTGATGATAAACAGCCCAGATGGACACTGCTGTACTGTTGGGTGACAGACCGGTTTGATCTACCAAGTGACCTGACCAAAAGAGCTCTCGCCTCGCCCACTGAGGGCAGGACAGTCACTTCAACGCTAATGGGCGCATAAGTACCTTTGAGCTGCATGCATTTTTTTATTAGACATTTTCAACAGGAAAAGTTTTGCATCGTGATATTTTATATGTGCCTTCTGTAGACGATCTTACTCAGGGACCTGTTGTACTGATCGATACAAGCTCCGCCCACAAATGTGTTTTGTCATAGCTGTTATTGCTAGGTTGGACAAGCTTTAGTAAGAATCCCGTTCAAGCTAATGAGAAACTAAAGGCAATACCTACATTTAGAGCCAGTTACTGATTTCAAATGATATTTATTTTGTATGAATGTGAAAGTTTGTCCTGTTTGAATAGACGTGTAGCCGCAGCTTGACTTTATTGATGTAGCTTGAGGCTACCTGTTGTTGTGGTCTCCGTTTTCGTTTGAATATCGGTAGATATGGCCGCATGACGGAGAAAATATTGATTGAATTTCTTAAAATAACTTTTGCCATGCTTGTCCAACCTAGCAGCAGTTATAGGAGCATGAACAGATCCTACATTAAGAATGATCTGAATTTGATTGGTGCAATACTGCCAAGGATATCAGGACTAAATGGTTATGCACATTTTGTCCACATGCACAGGTCATTCCAGGTATCTGCAGCTTTCAAATAGTTGTTTTAACCAATATACCCAGATGATTTTTGTCTCAGAGGAAATTCTGGCTTTTGTAGAACCTAAAGCTTTGTTTCAGTAGAAAACGCCTGCACTGCCTCAAAACCTCATGCTAGCCATCTACAGTTGGTTGTGTGGTCGTGACCCACAGCTGCACACCCTGTTAACAGCACATGTTCATCACTTTTACATTTATGGCATTTGGCTGACGCTCTTATCCAGAGCGACTTACAATGTGGTCATTTTACACAGGTAGGAGAAGGCAGTGTTGGGAGTCTTGCCCAAGGACTCTGATTGGGATAGTGTAGGGTGCTTACCCAGGTGGGGATTGACCCTCAGTCTACAGCGTAGTGTAGTGGCACCCACTACACCTTCCCAGCCAACCAAGTTTCACTACTACCTACACTACATGGCCGCTTTCTTGGAAACATAGGCTTCGGAGCTCCATCGTACGCCTCTATGGTGGACCTATAATGTAAGTGTTTCTAATAAAGTGGCCAATGAGTGGAAGCAGTCCCATAGTGGACGTGTGCACATAATGTTCTCCAGCAGTGAGAAAATATGAAAGTCTAACAAAAGAAACGCGTCCCGTTCTGTCCATCAGGGCCTTCGTTTGAGCTGCCTGAAGTTTTTAAATATGTCTGTAAATAGTTTTAAATACCAAAGACGTGCATTCTGTACATATTGGTGCTTGTTATATCTTTTGATATTTAACTGTGTGATATGTAGGAGCTCAACACGTTGATGCGCACTAAGGCAGACAGTGACCTCTTTCTCGTTTTTATATATATTATTAATGAAACTCATTAAAGTCATTTAGAAAACTAATTCCCGCCAAACTGGATAAGTAGTTCAGAAGCTATTTCCATATTTAAGTAGGCTTTGTAGAAGAGCTTGTGCATTAGCTGTATTCAGTCTTGTCAGTGTATTTCAGCACAGTGGGGCAACTACTGACCGCACGGCGGTCGGCGTTGCAGTTATGCCCTCAACAACTTCACTGGACCTCTTATATTTCTACTTGGGAGATTTTACATCCGTATGTAGCTGTAATGTACAGTATTAAGCAAAAGTCAGAGACCCTCCATTTAAATTCCAGTAAAAACGGCAACCGTTTCAGTCCTAGTAGAATCTGACCTGCACCACTTAATATCCGCTGCTCACCTGAGAGTATCTGGTGCGTATCATATAGTATCAAGTGTTACTAAAAGTATCTGGTGCTCACTAGATGGCATCTGATGTGCATCACATAATATCTGGTGCATGCCATACGATATCTAGTGCTGTAGAGTATCTGGTGTGCTTCACGTTGAATCTGCTGCTCACCTGATAGTAGCTGGTGTGCACCACATAATATATGGTTCTTGTCTGATGTGCGTCACATAGTATCAAGTGATCTGGTGCTCACTAGGTAGCATCTGGTGTGCATCACATAGTATCTGGTGCGCACTTGATAGTAGTATCTGGTACATCCCACATAGTGTTTGGTGCTCACATGATAGTATCTGTATCTGGTGAATACCACGTAATATTTAGTGCTAGCCACGTAATATCAGTTGCCTACCACATGGTTTCTAGTGCTCACCTGATTTTTGCTTTAAAAAAGTTCCGTTTTAACTGGAATTTGATTTGAAGGGTCTGATTTTTTTTCTTTATTAGTTGGTCATTTTTCACATAAGGAGCTTTTTTTTTTTTTGCACTGGTGGCCCAGAAGATCCTGGTTCCACCACTGATTCAGCGTATATATGTTTACTGCAGAGTCTTGTGTGGAGAGAGCTGTGTTTATACGGTGTAGAAATAGATGATAATATAATATTCATGTTAATATTCTGATTTACAGTTTGACTGTAGGCCACAAACTGAGAGCGTCTGTGCTGGTTACTACTGTCTGGAGCAGCCTCTTCTATTTCTGAGCTCCAATAAAAGATTTTTAAGTTTGTACATGTTTGTTTGTGACTAATCCTGTTAAGCCTCCACCTTTCTAAGCTGATTATTTAAGCTTAAACTCTGTGTGTCCCCCCGTGTCTGAACCGGACACGGCTTATACTGACCAGCAGGAGGCAGTAGAGAGACAGTGTTTACTGTAAGGGGAGCAGAGTGACTGTATATTAGAAAACAAATGAAACGGATAGACAGTAAAGAGGTAACTACACAAATAAATATGAGGTGAGGCTGATTTCAGTGTAGAATCAGTGAGATTTAAAAACAAACATAAATCACCTAGTTCAGTAAGTCCTGACATAAAGCAGCTTGTATGAATGTTGTAGGAGTGATTTTGCAGCAAACTAGAAAGTAACAAAAAAAACAAAACAGATTTTGAGTAAAAACGTTTGAACCGATTTCCGTCATTTCCATGTTATTTGTTTGTTGTTTTGTGCTTTTGTTTTACTGAATATTGTGAGAACGCACGGCTTGAAGGACGGCGCGTATTTCGGGTCGCTGGTCCACATCAGAAAATGTCTTGAGTGGACGCAGTGACCGAGACCGACTCCTTCAAAACAAGACACGCTCTGAATTCCCCACCCAAACATTGCTGTTACTCACTGTCCATCCTGGAAACGGGCTAGTGGGTCTCAAAAGGCTCCCTGCGAACTGCATAGTGCACTATTTATGCCCCGCCCAAACTATCCAGGCTCCGCCCACATCGTTATTGATGTTGAAGTTGCATATTTCATCAAATGAAGACAAACCTAGGATAAAAATATCACTGTTGAAGAAAACCTGAGCTCGACATTGAACCAGGCCAGAAACCCGGCCACCTTGGGTAGTGAGGCCTGAGCCCAGGTCTTCTCAGTTTTGACCCAGACAGCGGAGCCGGAGATGCACCAAGTAGCATCAGGTAAAAGGAAACGAGTGGATCCTTGGCTTGTTTTGGAGACATTCTGAGAGGAACCGATACACATGACGCTGGGAGGAGGTTTAGCTTAGCTGGCGTGATTAAACAGCTGAAGCTGAAATTTCTGCTCAGCCAAACAATCAATCGTACGTCTGTTCCTGAAAGCCTCGATGATCAGAGCCTTCACCACCTGACCGAGTCCCGACTTCACTCCTCGCCAGGTGACGCTGAGGCCTGGACACAATAAAGCTGATCGCAGAGTGGGCACTGCAGGACCCCCACTGTGCTGAATTTAACCCCTTCTGAAGGACACCCAGGGACTCTGTGGCCCCTCCGAGCGAGGCTAATCCTCTTTAGCGTCAATGCTAACTAGGACATTAATCCTACAGGCGTTTACCTCAGCACTCAGCAACACGAAGACATACATCCAGCTGACTCCCTCCTTTTATCTCCCTCTCTTTAGTTCTCTTTCTCATTTATTTCACTCTCCCACCCCCCTTTCCCTATTTCAGTCCATCTCCCTTTTTCTCTTCGGCGCTGCCTTGTTCTTTTTTCCTCCTTCTCTATCTATCTATCTATCTATCTATCTATCTATCTATCTATCTATCTATCTATCATATAGAATAGCATAGTATTTTGAGAAAAAAGGCATACAGTGTGATATTTAGACAATAAAGTCAGAATATTTTGAATAAAAAGACAATATAGAAAATATATTTAGAGAAAAAAGTTGTAATATTTTGAGAATAAAGTCGTAATATATTGAGAAAAAAGTCCTATTTAGAGAAATATGACTTTAAAGTGACATTAATACTAATACTAATAATAAAGGTCACAATATTGTGGCCAAAGGCTTTGCACCCATAAAGAAACACTCAGTCTCCCTGTCTCTCCTGCACATCAGCACCAGCTAGTATAAGAAATGGCTGAGCAGGAAACTGTTTATCTAGAATGAAGAGCCAGACGGACTCGATAATTCTCTAAATTAAATGATCATTGAAAAAAAAAAGACTTTTTTCTCAAAATATTATGACCTTTTCTCTAAATATTACGACTTTATTTGTGAAGTTTACTATTTTCACTTCTATTTTTAACAGTGGCCCTAAAACACTGCTGTAGATTTTTCTCTGGGCCCCTATGCTTTATAGATATAAACAGGTGGGCCTTGGGGTGGAAAAGGTTGAGAACCCCTGCACTACAATACACTAAAATACACTACAATACACTGCTATACACTGCATTACACTGCATTACACTACACTGCATTACACTACAATACACTAAAATACACTGCATTACACTGCATTACACTACAATACACTGCATTACACTGCATTACACTACACTGCTATACACTGCTTTTCACTGCAATTACTGTACAGTAAATTACGCTACATTACACTAAAACTACATTACACTACAATGCATTGCACAGCAGTAAGGTGAATAAATCAATAGTCATTAGTTTGTAGCTGCTGAGTTAAAGTGAACAGAGCACATCAATCAGTCTGTCCTCTTCCTCTACATACACGACTGTACAGTGCACAATACCGTACAGCAGGTAAGGCTGACGGCCCATTAGTTTAATATTAGATCCATTACTCATCCCAGAAAAGAAGCCTACAGCCTGGATTACTGCAGCCTGCGTGCGTGTAATGGTGATCTAAAGCTGCCTGAAGCTGCTCACGTTTACCGGAAAAGATGTGCATTTGTTTCCATTGACACTGATGGGACTCCAGCTCCGTGGGCTCTTTACGCTAAAGACATGTCCAGCGTTGTCCAGTGTAGATGACCGAAGTGGCTCGAGTTAAGTGGGGGTAAAGTGTTTACATTTTCAGCCTGGAAAAAAAAAAACATCCCCTCAAAGGTTCAGTTAGCATGAAGCAGCTCAGCTCAGCCTTTGGGTCTTTTTCTAGTTTTAACTAGTTAGCTTAACACAAGCTGTGCTGACAAATGATTTCATGTGCTTTTCTCACTCATTTAAAAGTTTACACACATTCACTGATTCATTCAAACGAAGCTTATATTTACACTGAGCATGACAATGTGAGCAAAAGCGTGTTCTGTGGGAGCTAGCACATTAGCGATGCTAATAACGTCAATGATATTGGCCTTTAGGTTGTGTGTAAATTTCATAATGAATGGACCAAAAGAAACGACCCAGAATTACCAGGAAAAACGTCTGGTTCCATTGACTTACATTAAAAGTAGAGCGGGTTTATTCCTTCTCCTGTAAAGTTACGATACGAGGTTTTGTTCCGACAGCAACAATTTGCTAAATTGTTGTTAGCATCAGATGCAAGCGTTACCAAAGACAGAGGAGAACACTCTTGAGCACCATTAGGTCATGTTGGTATCAATCTTCAGCACCAAGAACCATTGGTGCTGGACTGATGGGTTGCCAAAAGGTCCGGTGATTAGTGCAGTCCAACAGAAACAGAGAGTTGCCTTTGTTATCGGCTCATATTAGTGAAGTAGTTTGAAATACTAAAACTTGAATCTAATTCACGTATACTTTCAAAAAGGTTTTGCTTTTTTGTCTTTTTCTATTCTTCCCTGTTATCTGTATGTTTGTTTTATTAGAACATGTTTAATGTAATACTGAGCTGCATTTCTTTGTATGAAAGATGCTATACAGGCTGTTTTGTCATTGTTGTTTATCAACCAAATGCATTTCCAGCTCAGTTACTGGATGCCTGAAAAACTGCGCAGAGCCTTGCAAACCAAGAGCTGGAATTTATCTCATAATTGGCCATGCGTGATAAATAATTAAACAGATTTTCAAATAATGAATAGGTCCACCTTGCTGACCTGGTGAGATCTCCTGAACTGATCCTGAACTATGGAATTGACCCAGCAGCAGCTCTTTCACACAAGCTGCAGATTTCTACACTATCCAGCCTGTACAGTGATGCTCCAGATCAGTGATGCACCACCTTCAAACCAGTGAACTGTCTTACTGATCTTTCTGATGTTCTTTCATGATGGCGTGTAGCTACCACCATATACAAATACTAAGGCCCAGTCCTAATTCAACCCTCACCCCTACCATTTCGCCCTACCCCTCCGTTTTGTGTGTTCACGTCTAGGGGTAGGATGTCCCGATTGTTAGTGGTAGGGCAAAGTGTCAGGGCTCCATGGTCCTCCAAACGGAGTGTTATGAGAAATCAACACACAGATCAATAAAATAAACGTGTGTATCACAAACGGGTTCATCAAACATTAACCAAATCTACTTGCAGTCTACCCAACATATCACAAACCAATCCACCAGCTTTCCCAGGCGTTGAAGACATCTCTCTGATTTGCTGCAGACAAATGTAAAAGGACGCCTATTGGCATGTTGGAAATGTTGACTACTGATGATGTGTCGGGTTCCTGAAGGGTTGTCCCATTTCGCAGGGAAAATTTCAACCACTACCCCTTGTAGCTCCGTTTCAAGGGAAAAGATGACGCTCAAAAACAAGGCGTAGCGTTAAAAATAAGAAATATCATTGAGCTAACAATGTGTATATCGCTGCTGTTGGAAGAAAACCTCGTATCTCCATTTATGTTGTTATTTATTTTTTGACAAAATTTGAAAATACCTGTTGCCCTTTACATTATGTGTGAAATTAGTGATGAATGGACTAAAAGAAATGACCCAAAATGACTTGGAAAAAAAATCTGGTTCCATTGACTTACATTAAAAGTAAAGTGTATAGTGTAAATTCTGTATAGTTCTTGTTTCGGAGACAGCAATGATATGCATTTGATATCATATATACACATAATAGCTATTGGAAGCCCATGTCCATGTTGTTCAGCCCTGGTTGTTGGTGAGTGAGTTTGGCTAATGAGAGCTGTGTTTCTGCTCAGAGAGGTAGACAACGCTTTCTCTTTCTGGCTGAGTAAGCCTTTCTAAGGCTGCCATGCTGTTAATCTTATACAAACACAAACACAGTGGTGCCATCATGCAGGGGCATGGCTACAGGGGGGCCTGAGGGAGCTAGGCAACTCCACTTGGAGGCCAGGTCACCTTAGATTTTTGAACGTTAAAAAGTTTTCCAATGACAATGAAAACATTACAAAATGTTACAATTTGCCCACAATCTATGACACCTGCTCCAGCCAATGAACTTCTTCAGAGGTCCTTGATTTGCTGGATCAGATGCTTTTAGTGTTAGCGAAGGACGGGAGGAACATATTAGATGCAAGTTGGAACTCACTGCAGGAAAACAGATCCTCTGGAGGACAGTTGGTGACCACTGGCTTAAATGATATAACGTTTAACATCATTTAAAGCTGAAAAAGTAGCTTCCCAGTCGTCTCAAGCAGTGTTTCTATAGGTGTGTATTGGTTGGCTAGTTGGTGGTGTTTATTCTCACTCTAGCGATGTTTCTGGGACATGATACTTGCTAGTTGAACCCCTCATTCTGTAAAAAGTGAAATTCTTAGTATGCCACCAGCTTAATGGTAGGAGGCACAGCTCAGCCTGGATTTTGGGATGAAGCAAAATGGCACCATTTGAAGGTTGAGGAATAGAATTTTTTTTGTAAAGCTCTCTCACTCGCTCGGGGGGACGACTGCGCAGGGTCATACTGTTACCCTCTAACTAATCAGGGCAAAGTGGGTCAGGCCTGTTGCTTTCTCTCACCAGCTGCTCTCAGAGTGAGCCAAAGCTAAATCCAAAGCTTTGCTTATCTCAGTTCATCTTCAGATGTTCTCACAGGTTTAGTCCCTGCTGAGGTGAGTCTTTCACTAGCAGTCATCCTTCTCCACCCTCTCTCTGTCTCTCTGTCTCTCTCTCTCTCTCGCTATGTCTGTTTAATTCACTTTGTCATGATGTCATGAGCAGGCTTCATAATTTGTAAAGCCTTTTCTGTGATAGCTGAAGAAGTGTTGGCATGGCGACAACAAAGATGAGGGAGCAGCTGTTTCAGCAAATATGACTTTTTCACAAACACTGTAAAATGATCAGAACCTCTGCAGCTAAAATGGGGCCCAAACTTGATTACAAACAGCCAAGTTACAGCATGTGTGGAAACGCTCAGAGCTTCAGCGGCTTCAGGCCGTTACACATAAAACATAACGTGAAAAACCATGAAAGGTAAAATATTCAGGTGTATGTTTTCCATTCTGGGAAATCCAAGGCTGAAATTTTATGAGTGCTTTGAGCTGATACTGAAGATGCAGCTCAACATGAGATGAAGCACAAAACAAACGGGCTGAACGTCTTTAAGCACAAATATGATCTGATAATTTCTCAATTTTCTCTGATTTGACACCAATGCATTACAAGCACAGTGCCCCCCTATAAAGAAACAGTGAGTGGAACTGCAAGGTGGGTGTTTCAAACAGAGTGGATGATTCAAAGTTCAAAGAAGATAGTGAATTGAATATCGTCATCAAATGAAGAGATTCAGAGATTTGGAGGTGATGAAATGTAAAAGGAACTGGGAGGCCTTGATAAACAATGGTGGAATGGAGAAGAGGAAAGACCGAGAAGAGAAAAAGAAATATGCAAGAGCAGATAGGATGGAAAGCGCGGTCCAGGGACAGCATCTAATGCAATGGAACTGAAATCCCATCACTCAGAAACAAAGGTTTAAACGCTTTCTCTTAAAGCCTCTGCTTCAGAAAAATCCAGGTAACGTTTATTACTCTCATTTGTGACGGTAAACAAGAGAGACAAAGAAATGAAATCAATTCTGAGCATATTTCTTTCCCAGCGGTGCTGAAAAGCATGAGCACGGATGGTGAAAGAGAAGCCTTTGCTTTTCTTCCAGGGTGAGTGATTGGCGAAATCTCAATTCTCTGAATTCCAATCTCTCAGGCCTGTAAAGTCTGCATGTTTTTTTTTTTGTCTCCAGCTAAAGAAAATAAAGCGAGAATGAATGACAGAGTGGAATAAAAGCGCTGACTGAACGTCCCGGCTGCTCACAGCTAACAGAGAAATGTTAGTCATTTACTGAAGCGTGTTTTCTCTGCCTAATAAGAACAAAAGCGCAACACAGAAGCTCTTCGTGAAGCTCTTCTACTCTCCCTGACAGCGCTTTGGAGTGAGATTTGTGTGGCTTGAAAGCGAAAATAAATAAATAAATATATAAATAAATACATTTTGAATGCTAAATGCTCGTGAAACTCAGCCGCTCACTATTAAAAATGATACAGACTAAACCTCTAATCCAATTTAACCACTACAAAGCTCTCTCTCTCTCTCTCTCTCTCCTTTCTCTCTCTCTCTCTCCTTTCTCTCTCTCTCTCCTTTCTCTCTCTCTCTCCTTTCTCACTCTCTCACACACACACTTTCACATTCTTTTCCTCTTGTTTCAAGCCTCTTTTTGCCTCAGCTGAGCCTCCCATCAGGTAAGAGTATCCTAGGATAGAGAAAGATGGAAGAGGTAGAGGCAGGGAGAGAAAGAGAGAGGGAAGGGGTGGAGGGAGGGAAGATGGGAGGAAAAGGGGGGGCACAATTATCTGAATGACCGAATAAAATGACCTTCAAGGTTCTCCATACTCTGTACATACATTCAGTGAGAGAGAGAGAACAAGTACGTCGTTGATGGTTGAATGTTGTACTGCTGTTGTATGTCTGAGTGAATATTAACACTGTACGTTGTTGATGGTTGAATGTTGTACTGCTGTTGTATGTCTGAGTGAATATTAACACTGTACGTTGTTGATGGGTGAATGTTGTACTGCTGTTGTATGTCTGAGTGAATATTAACACTGTACGTTGTTGATGGGTGAATGTTGTACTGCTGTTGTATGTCTGAGTGAATATTAACACTGTACGTTGTTGATGGGTGAATGTTGTACTGCTGTTGTATGTCTGAGTGAATATTAACACTGTACGTTGTTGATGGGTGAATGTTGTACTGCTGTTGTATGTCTGAGTGAATATTAACACTGTACGTTGTTGATGGGTGAATGTTGTACTGCTGTTGTATGTCTGAGTGAATATTAACACTGTACGTTGTTGATGGGTGAATGTTGTACTGCTGTTGTATGTCTGAGTGAATATTAACACTGTACGTTGTTGATGGTTGAATGTTGTACTGCTGTTGTATGTCTGAGTGAATATTAACACTGTACGTTGTTGATGGGTGAATGTTGTACTGCTGTTGTATGTCTGAGTGAATATTAACACTGTACGTTGTTGATGGTTGAATGTTGTACTGCTGTTGTATGTCTGAGTGAATATTAACACTGTACGTTGTTGATGGGTGAATGTTGTACTGCTGTTGTATGTCTGAGTGAATATTAACACTGTACGTTGTTGATGGGTGAATGTTGTACTGCTGTTGTATGTCTGAGTGAATATTAACACTGTACGTTGTTGATGGGTGAATGTTGTACTGCTGTTGTATGTCTGAGTGAATATTAACACTGTACGTTGTTGATGGGTGAATGTTGTACTGCTGTTGTATGTCTGAGTGAATATTAACACTGTACGTTGTTGATGGGTGAATGTTGTACTGCTGTTGTATGTCTGAGTGAATATTAACACTGTACGTTGTTGATGGGTGAATGTTGTACTGCTGTTGTATGTCTGAGTGAATATTAACACTGTATGTTGTTGATGGTTGAATGTTGTACTGCTGTTGTATGTCTGAGTGAATATTAACACTGTACGTTGTTGATGGGTGAATGTTGTACTGCTGTTGTATGTCTGAGTGAATATTAACACTGTACGTTGTTGATGGTTGAATGTTGTACTGCTGTTGTATGTCTGAGTGAATATTAACACTGTACGTTGTTGATGGGTGAATGTTGTACTGCTGTTGTATGTCTGAGTGAACATTAACACTGTACGTCGTTGATGGGTGAATGTTGTACTGCTGTTGTATGTCTGAGTGAATATTAACACTGTACGTTGTTGATGGGTGAATGTTGTACTGCTGTTGTATGTCTGAGTGAATATTAACACTGTACGTTGTTGATGGGTGAATGTTGTACTGCTGTTGTATGTCTGAGTGAATATTAACACTGTACGTTGTTGATGGTTGAATGTTGTACTGCTGTTGTATGTCTGAGTGAACATTAACACTGTTTATACGCTGTAGATGAATAATAATGTATCTATACAGATCAGTTGTATGTATCGGTTCTCTGACGGTGAACAGACACAGCTGAATGTAGAGGATCAGACGGGTCGTGTTCAATTTACTTCTTTAGATTTACACTGGAACTACGAGGCTAATGTGTGTGTGTGTGTGTGTGTGTGTCTGTGTGTGTGTGTGTCGGTGTGTGTGTGTGTGTGTGTCAGTGCCAGGGCTCCACAGAGAGAGCAGCTGTCCTTGTTTTTATTCCTCTGTGCCTCCCTCCCTCCTGAGAGAAAAAGAGTAAAGGAGGATGAAGAGATAAAGATAGTGTTTATTATCTCTCTCTCTCTCTTTCACTCTCTCATTTTCTCTCTCTCAGTATTTTATTAGTCCCTCTCTCTTTCAGGAGTTTTCCTTTCTTTCTCTCTCCCTTTCTCTGTCTCTCGCTCTTTCTCTCTCTCTCTCTCTGACAGACGGCTGAACAGAGGCAGCGATGAGCTAATTAATGACTGGAGCAGCAACACAGAACAGAAAGAGAGCGATGGGTAATGAAACAGGAGAGCGAATAAGAGGAGAACAGAAGAGAAAACAAGAAAAAGGTAAAAATAAAAGTGTAGAGAAGTGAAAAGAAGAGATGAAAGGAAAAGTCTTCAAACACAGGCATGTAGATGACTGCTGAGATGCATCTCAACTCATTTGATATCAACTCATGTCATCTTAGTTAAGATCAACTCATCTAATCCCCTCTTCTTATGTCAACTCAACTGAACTCAACTGCTTTCATCTCCATTTAACTCATCTCATTTCATCTTTCAACTCATCTCAACTTGTCTCAAGTCAACTCATCCTCTCCCAACTCATGCCGTCTCAACTAATCTCATCTCATATCATCTCATAATCTCAGCTCAACTCAACTCAGTTAAGCACAACACATAATCCCAACTCTTGTCAACTCAACTGAACCCAATTCCTTTCGGCTCCTTTTGGCTCAATTCATCTCAACTCAACTTGTCATCTCAAGCCAACTCCTCTCAACTCATGTCATCTCTCAATTTGCCATCTCAGCTAATCTCATCTCAACTGCACTCAACTCCTTTCAACTTGTCACCTCGTCATCTCTTATCTCAGCTCATCTCAACTCAACTTAAATCAACTCATGTTATAGAATGTCGTCTTTCAACTCAACTTGTCTTAACTCATCTCATGTCATCTCTCAACTATCAACTCATTTTATGCCATCTCAACTCGCGTCATCCCTGGTAAGCTAAACGCATCACCACTCTGGTCAACTCAACTGAACTCAACTCCTTTCAGCTCCTTTTAACTCTATTTACGCCATCTCTCAACTCAGCTTGTCATCTCAACTTGTCATCTCAGCTAGTCTCATCCCATCTCAACTAATAATCTCAATTTAGCTCATATCAACTCATCTAAATTCAACACATCTAATCTCTACTCTTGTCGACTCAACTGAACTCAATGCCTCTCAGTTCCTTTCAGCTCACCTCCTCATCTCTCAACTCAGCTCATCTCAACTATCCATCTCAGCTCAACTCATCTCAACTCAACTTTCCATCTCAGCTCAATTCATCTCAGCTCAACTATCCATCTCAGCTCAACTCATCTCAACTCAACTTTCCATCTCAGCTCAATTCATCTCAGCTCAACTTTCCATCTCAGTTCAACTCATCCCAACTCAACTTTCCATCTCAGCTCAATTCATCTCAGCTCAACTTTCCATCTCAGTTCAACTCATCTCAGCTCAAAATTCCATCTCAGTTCAACTCATCTCAACTCAATTTGCCATCTCAGCTTAGCTTGTGTCAACTCAACTTATGTCATCTCTCAACTCGTCATCTCAAATAATCCAACCCAACCCATCAACCCAAGTTATCTAATGTCATCTCTCAACTCAATTTGTCTCAACTCATTTCAGCTCAACTTGTCTCAACTCGTGTCATAACAGCTAATCTCAAGTCATCTCATGCCATCTCTGAACTCATCTCATCTCATCCTCAGCTCAAGTCAAATAAACTGCGTTCAACTGAACTCAACTCACCACAACTTATGTCATGAGTAAACTACTCTTATAAGTCTTATAAAAAGGCTGGGCATCTCACAATACCTGACTCGTTTCTGCAGAGTCTTTGGGCGACTGAAATATTGAGGATCACATACTACTCAACTTTTAAGTTGTGCTGAACCAAACAGAACTCACTAAGCTTGCATTCTCCTATTATTAAGAGACAAATGACCAAATAAAGCAACAGCAGCTAAACATGTTTAACAGAGAATCATGGATGTTGAGACTTGTAAATATACAGAAACTCGATTGTGGCTGTGCCTTAAACTCAGCTCATTAAAAAGATCCTGGTTATGGGGAAATGTTTTATTTGATTTAATTAATTAAAACTATCTAAAGACATGTCCACTCGAGGGCCTGCAGAGGTTAGAGCTCTGCTGTCAGTGAGAACTGTAGATGTGGAGTAAAGTGAGAGCAACACTTCAAACAAACAAACCACTGACCATCAAACAGTCCACTGCTCTGCCTCGGATCTGTGTGGACCCACTTCATCAGGCAGCGGTCTCACCTCAGCGACTCTCTGAAGCCTGACCGCTCCTCAGCTGCAGCCCCTCTGAGCGTGTGTGGGTGGTCCTGCTCTCTCCTGCTTGTTAGCTGAAGAGCCCAGAGCTCTGTGGACAGAACGCCGTCCTAAACCACGGCTGAGAAAAGAAGGAGTGAGTTTCCAGATGAGTGTTTAATGTTCAGCAGCTGGTTTATTAAAACAGACGAATTTCAGAAAACACACTGTCTAACACAACGGCTCGGAACCTACCTCTCTCTCTCTCTCTCTCTCTCTCTCTCTCTCTCTCTCTCTCTCTCTCTCTTCTCTCTCTCTCTCTCTCTTTCTCTCTCTTTCTCGCTCTCTCCCTCTCTCTCTGTCTCTCTCTCTCTCTTTCTCTCTCTCTCTTTCTCTTTCTCTCTCTCTCTCTCTCTCTCTCTCTCTCTCTTTCTCTCTCTTTCTCACTCTCTCTCTCTCTTTCTCTCTCTTTCTCACTCTCTCCCTCTCTCTCCCTCTCTCTCTCTCTCTTTCTTTTTCTCTCTCTCTCTCTCTCTTCCTCTTTCTCTCTCTCTCTCTCTCTCTCTCTCTCTCTCTCTCTTTCTCACTCTCTCCCTCTCTCTCTCTCTCTGTCTCTCTCCCCCTCTCTCTTTCTCGTTCTCTCTCTCTCTGTCTCTCTTTCCTCTCTCTCTTTCTCTCTCTTTCTCGTTCTCTCTCTCTCTCTCTCTCTCTCTCTCTCTCTTTCTCTCTCTTTCTCTTTCTCTCTCTCTCTCTCTCTCTCTCTCTTTCTCTTTCTCTCTCTCTCTCTCTCTCTCTCTCTTTCTCTCTCTTTCTCTTTCTCTCTCTCTCTCTCTCTCTCTCTCTCTCTCTCTCTCTCTCTCTCTCTCTCTCTCTCTCTCTCTCTCTCTGAATCAGTAAAGCTTCTTTGTCTCTGCCCTTAAAGGCTTTTGTGACTGGTGCTCTGGCTGGCCGGCTGGCTGGCGTGTCCTTTCCAGAACTATTTGTCAGATCTTCTCTTTTTCTGAACCCGGGGTTAGCGAGGGGCGACTTCTCTCCATGAGTGGGTTGCAGAAGTTGCCATTCTCAACAACCAGTAGCAGAGCTGTGTTCAATTTTTGCATTTTCATGAGCTGAAGGAGAGATGGAGAGCCCATCTATCTGTCCCTGAGGGTCTGCGGCCTCCTATATGCCCCTAGCCCAAACCTTCAGTGGAGAATCCTCCACTGTGCCAATGAATGGGTTTGTGTCCAAATTTAACCCTGCTCTTCAACCACTTTGCATTTTCCACCTGTCAGAGACTGGGTCCAGTGTTCGAGCTCCTGGACAGAGCACTCAGAGGGCTGGGTCTTCTGTTTGAGCTCCTGGACAGAGTGCTCAAAGGGCTGGGTCTTCTGTTCAGCTCCTGGACAGAGCGCTCAGAGGCCTGGTTCCTCTATTTTGGCGTTTTAGTGGAACCACACATTAAAGTTCAATAGTTTTTTTTTAATCAAAGTACTTATAATATTTCCTGTTTTGTGAAAAAGTGGTGAGCTGGTCAAAGTCTTGTATCTGTCAGGGATGCGGGTCTGACATCATTTCATTGGTGAATCTTTTTCTTTGGGGGATCCTCATTATTATTCATATAACTATTAGCTATTTCTTTAGCATGTAAATCTTAATCAATAATGCTTTAATAAAGGGGTTTGAAAGTCAAAGTTTCTCTCTTTCTTTACTCTCTTATTGTTGCTCTCTGTTGCTCTCTCCCAAGTCTTTCCCTCTTTCTTCTTGTCTTCTTCCCCTCTCCCCTTTCTTTCCTTCTGCCCCTGCTCTTCTCTCTCTCTCTCTCTCTCTCTCTCTCTCTCTCTCTCTCTCTCTTTCTCTTTAACTGTTATCATTAATCTCAACTCGTTTCACTGAACTTAGAAAAAGGGGAACCTGTTGCCTCTTCAAGAGCCCTTCAGCATCTGCCCACTGACTCGTTAAAGGAGTCTGGACACAACGGAGCCTGAAACCCCGCAACACCAAAACTGACAGAAGGGGAAACTCTCTCTCCATCTTCTCTCTTTCTCTCTCTCTCTCTCCATCTTCTCTCTTTCTCTCTCTCTCTCTCCATCTTCTCTCTTTCTCTCTCTCTCTCTCCATCTTCTCTCTTTCTCTCTCTCTCTCTCTCCATCTTCTCTCTCTCTTTCTCTCTCTCTCTCTCTCCCCATCTTCTCTCTCTCTCTCTCTCTCTCTCCATCTTCTCCCTCTCTCTCTCCATCTTCTCTCTCTCTCTCCATCTTCTCTCTCTCTCTCTCTCTCTCTCCATCTTCTCCCTCTCTCTCTCTCCATCATCTCTCTCTCTGTCTCCATCTTCTCCCTCTCTCTCTCTCTCTCTCCATCATCTCTCTCTCTCTCTCTCCCCATCTCTCTCTCTCTCTCCATCTTCTCCCTCTCTCTCTCTCTCCATCATCTCTCTCTCTCTCCCCATCTTCTCTCTCTCTCTCCATCTTCTCTCTCTCTCTCTCTCTCTCTCCATCTTCTCCCTCTCTCTCTCTCCATCATCTCTCTCTCTGTCTCCATCTTCTCCCTCTCTCTCTCTCTCCATCATCTCTCTCTCTCTCTCCCCATCTCTCTCTCTCTCTCCATCTTCTCCCTCTCTCTCTCTCTCTCCATCATCTCTCTCTCTCTCCCCATCTTCTCTCTCTCTCTCCATCTTCTCCCTCTCTCTCTCTCTCCATCATCTCTCTCTCTCTCTCTCTCTCCATCTTCTCCCTCTCTCTCTCTCTCCATCTTCTCTCTCTCTCTCTCTCTCCATCTTCTCCCTCTCTCTCCATCTTCTCTGTCTCTCTCTCCATCTCTCTCTCTCCATCTTCTCTGTCTCTCTCTCCATCTTCTCTCTCTCTCTCTCTCTCCATCATCTCTCTCTCTCTCTCTCTCTCTCTCTCTCCATCTTCTCCCTCTCTCTCTCTCCATCTTCTCCCTCTCTCTCTCTCCATCTTCTCCCTCTCTCTCTCTCCATCTTCTCTCTCTCTCTCTGTCTCTCTCTCCATCTTCTCTCTGTCTCTCTCTCTCTCCATCTTCTCTGTCTCTCTCTCTCTCCATCTTCTCTCTCTCTCTCTCTCTCCATCATCTCTCTCTCTGTCTCTCTGTCTCTCCATCTTCTCTGTCTCTCTCTCTCTCTCTCTCCATCATCTCTCTCTCTCTCTCTCTCTCTCTCTCTCCATCTTCTCTCTCTCTCTCTCTCTCTCTCCATCTTCTCCCTCTCTCTCTCTCCATCTTCTCTCTCTCCATCTTCTCTGTCTCTCTCTCTCTCCATCTTCTCTCTCTCTCTCTCTCCATCTTCTCTCTGTCTCTCTGTCTCTCCATCTTCTCTGTCTCTCTCTCTCTCCATCTTCTCTATCTTCTCTCTCCATCTTCTCTCTGTATCTCTCTCTCTCTCCATCTTCTCTCTCTCTCTCCATCTTCTGTCTCTCTCTCTCTCTCTCCATCTTCTGTCTCTCTCTCTCTCTCTCTCTCTCTCTCTCTCCATCTTCTCTGTATCTCTCTCTCCATCTTCTCTCTCCATCTTCTCTCTCTCTCTCTCTCTCCATCTTCTCTCTCTCTCTCTCTCCATCTTCTCTCTCTCTCTCTCTATCTCCATCTTCTCTCTCTCTTCTCTCTCTCTTCTCTCTCTCTCTCTCCGTCTTCTCTGTCTCTCTCTCTCTCCATCTTCTCTCTCTCTCTCTCTCTCTCTCTCCATCTTCTCTGTCTCTCTCTCTCTCTCCATCTTCTCTCTTTCTCTCTCTCCATCTTCTCTCTGTATCTCTCTCTCTCCATCTTCTGTCTCTCTCTCTCTCTCTCCATCTTCTCTGTCTCTCTCTCTCTCTCTCCATCTTCTCTCTCCATCTTCTCTCTGTATCTCTCTCTCCATCTTCTCTCTCTCTCTCTCTCTCTACAGGTCCTCAGACAATACTGGACCATATGCTGCGCTGAAGCAGCAGCAGCTGAGAGCGTTTCAGTGTTAAGGCGTGCTTTAAGTAGTCCTGCGCTATTATTGTAATGCTATTATTCCCACTATTGTCCCTGACTCCAATCTGTCTAAGCGTTTGTTCGGAGGTTAGGGGGTGACCGGGGGAGTAAAACACATTCAGCAGATGACAAGAAGGGGGAGACCCAGACGGCCCCCCCAAAATATGGACCTTTATCCACGTTTAGGGCTCTGCATTGACATTTAAATGTGTTTAAAGCGATAGCTTTGCACGCTTTGCCCTGAGTGCAGACATGTGGTGTCTCAACTTCGCTTCTTCAGTTTTTAGCACTGGAGCTACACGGCTAATGTGGCTAACAATTAAAGTGAGCTAATAACTTGGTGGGTGTTTCTAATAAAGTGGCCAGCGAGTGGAAGTACAAGGTGGGTGTTTCTAATAAAGTGGCCAGAGAGTGGAAGCACAAGGTGGGTGTTTCTAATAAAGTGGCCAGTGAGTGGAAGCACAAGGTGGGTGTTTCTAATAAAGTGGCCAGCGAGTGGAAGCCCAAGGTGGGTGTTTCTAATAAAGTGGCCAGCGAGTGGAAGCCCAAGGTGGGTGTTTCTAATAAAGTGGCCAATGAGTGGAAGTACAAGGTGGGTGTTTCTAATAAAGTGGCCAGAGAGTGGAAGCACAAGGTGGGTGTTTCTATTAAAGTGGCCAGTGAGTGGAAGCACAAGGTGGGTGTTTCTAATAAAGTGGCCAGAGAGTGGAAGAACAAGGTGGGTGTTTCTAATAAAGTGGCCAGTGAGTGGAAGAACAAGGTGGGTGTTTCTAATAAAGTGGCCAGTGAGTGGAAGCACAAGGTGGGTGTTTCTAATAAAGTGGCCAGAGACTGGAAGAACAAGGTGGGTGTTTCTAATAAAGTGGCCAGTGAGTGGAAGAACAAGGTGGGTGTTTCTAATAAAGTGGCCAGAGAGTGGAAGAACAAGGTGGGTGTTTCTAATAAAGTGGCCAGCGAGTGGAAGCACAAGGTGGGTGTTTCTAATAAAGTGGCCAGCGAGTGGAAGCACAAGGTGGGTGTTTCTAATAAAGTGGCCAGCGAGTGGAAGTATGTGGCTCATACTACTTGTTAGCTACATTAGCCTCGTAGCTCAAGTACAAAAGCACAGAAGTAAAACTTCCGACACCAAACGCGTCTCGGCTGATGTGCTACACTTGAGGAAACCCTGTAAATTACACGTTTTAACTCTTCCTTTAAACACTGAAAACTATCTTAAACGAAACTGACTGGCCTCTTTGGCTTCACACTGCTTTGCGGTGGTTGGTGGCTCTGAAGGTGGCAGTTATCACAGGCCTTGGATCTTCGCGGAGTTCACAGCTCAGCCCTGGCTGTGTAAAAACTCTTTCAGTTGCTAAGTTACATTTTCCACATCGGGTACACTGAGTGCTGCAGGTCCACCTGCTGTCAGCTACATGGGGATGAAGGAGGGGGTCACTTTAGGACAACACCAGCTGGTCCCAGGCTTAAAAGGAGATGAAAGGAATGAAGAAATAACTCACTGTCCACTTTATTAGAAACACCTACCTTGTGCTTTTGTTTTACTGGCTACTTTATGAAAAACACCTATTTTGTACTTTCACAAGCTGGCCATATTATTAGAAACACCTACTTTGTACTGGCCACTTTATCTGAAACACCCATCTTGTGCCTCCACCCAGACAGATAGATAAAGAGGGAGTGAAACAAAGGATAAGAGAGAGCGAGAGCGAGAAGAGGTTAATAAAAGCATAGTGAGAACAGACAGAGAAGAGAAAGAGTGATGAGAGAGAGAACGTCCTGCCTCCGCATGACTCCCCAAACCCATTAACAAGTCAGGGGAAGGGAAAAAGATGAAGGCTGAGAGGAAAGAGGGAGTGCAGAGAGGAGGAGGAGAGTCCTCAGAGATGTAATCACAGACCCTCTCAGAGTGACTGACGCTCGCTCTGCTTTAGCGCTGTTCTCCTGCTGTGACCTTACTGAAGCCGAGGCTGTGAAAGCCGTCATATAATTAGTGCAGAAGCCGAGTGATTAAGCAGAGCGGACGGGTGTTCGTACGGCTCTGTGGAAATCAGCCGTGTGGAGCGAGGGATGAGGAGAGGACGAGGTCTGGCCTGCAGCTGGAGGAGCAGTGACAAACAACCCAAAGCTGAGAAAGTCCTTCTGCTTCAGGGGGCTTTTATTACACACCTGTGATGAATTACGGCCCACCGGTGTGTAAGCATTTGGTGGGTTTTTCCGCTGTGTGAAATATAAAGAGACGAGCTGGTCGTGATTCTTCAGACTGACTCAAAAAACCTGCACACGTTTCATCTGAACGCGAACACGACACCAGTCTGCAATCCAACCTCGTATCTCCAGGACAGGAGAAGGAATAACTTTGAATGGAAGTTAATGGAACGTCATTTGTTTCTAAGCCATGTTTTATCACCTCTGCTGCTCCATTCATCACAGAACTTTAACACAGTGTAAAGGACGGCTCCACTCTCATAAAGCAGTGCTTTAAAATAAAAAAAGGAAGCAGAAATGCGATTAATCACAAATAACAGGATTAATCGTGATTAATTGTGCAAAATAATGCGATTAATCACGACTGTCTAAAATAATCAATTAAATAATTCATAATAATTCATCAGAATTAACTACACAAAAGGTGATTATTCATGATGAGCTACAAAAAAAGTGATTTATCACAATTCACAAAATGATGTGATTTCACTAATAACCACGAAATAATGTGATTATTCATAATTAACTGCGATTAATCGGGATAAGCTTTGGAAAATAATGTAATTACGACTAATCGTAAATCAATGAGATAATTGTGATTCATTCATCATTCGGGAGCCCTTACACATCAATTCTGGTATCAGTAAATACATTTTTATTAAATACTTTTTTAGTAAATAAACTCTTTTATCTGCCTCATGACGTCTGTTTTTAACCATAAGCTAAAAATAATGACCGTAAAGGTAAAAAAGACAAAGAGTCAGATTTAAGTTTTAAATAAATTTTTGAAATCCATTTATTTATTTCTGCACCTCAAAACAGACAGGGAATGAGTATATAGGACAGTGGGAATGTACCGGAATCACAACTGCAGCTCAACATTTTTTTTTCCTTTTTCCATTTTTTTCTTTTTTTCCATTTTTTTTGGTGTGAGCTCAGAGAAAGAAAAGGAGAAGAACTTCATACAGTCATAATAATTGCACTTCATAAACCTAGACTGTAGCCAGCTTTCTGCCTCCGACAGAAAGAAAAAAACTCTCTCTCTTTCCCCCCTCTCTCTTTCTCTTTCCCCCTCTCTCTCTTTCTCCCCCCCCCCCCCCCCCTCTCTTTCCCCCTCTCTCTTTCTCTTCCCCCCCTCTCTCTCCCTCTCCCTCACTCCAGAGTTTAGAAATTCAATTTTCCAGTGAAAGTTGACTGACAAAAGAAATGCTAATTTAGCGACGGGGCTGCAGCGCTGATCCAATTTCTCTCCGTTTCTCCTCCTCCGTAACCCCCCCCCCCTCCAGCCCCCCACAGCCTGAATAAACACCACGGTGTAGAGACCGGCAGCAGGGCCGAGCGAGCTGCTAATACAGCATGGAGAGAGAGGATGGTCAGAGCAATAGCGATAGAAAGAGAAGAATGAGAGACAGGAGGATGAAGGGATAGAGAGTACTACAGGAGAGACAAGAGAAAGAGGATGGAACATTGAGGATGGAAAGAGAACAAAAAAGATGGAGAGAGAATAAAACAGGAGGATGGGCAGAATAAGGAGATAAAAGAATGGTAAAGGGCGGAGGATGGAAAGAGGATTGGCAGAATATGGAAGAAACCAAGAAGAAGAAAGAGAAAGAGTAAAGAGAATGGAAGAGAGAAGAAAGAGAGGAAAAAGGATGGAGAGATGATGGAGGAAGAGGAGAGGCAGCAGTTCACACCTTCTCTCCTCCACCTCCTGAAGAGAAAAAGAAGTCAGAGACTTCTTTGTGTGACTGAGCTTCTGCTTTCATAGCCAATCAGACGACTGGAGAACGATGAACTAACCAATCAGGTCGACCCACAATGACACACCTGCTCCTCTCAGAAATTTTGGAAGGAAATGCCGTTTCCTGCCCGCTTCAATTCTCAATCCTTTCGGCTCCACTTTTATTCTCGATTTCCTCACCAGAATATCTGCTCTGGCCTCTTCTGTCTGAATACGTGTGCTTAACTACAGAAGCAACAGCCTATAAACAACCGCACATCACAGCGTCCAGCGGGATTCAAGTGAAATAAAGGAAGAAGAAGAAATTCTCTAACGTCACACCAAAGAGGTAAAAAACCAGGACCTTAAATATCAGGACATTCTTCATTCTAGATGTTCGATACACCCATCACTTCAGTAACCATCGGACTCCAGCGGATTCCAGTGTTAGTAACAAGCCGTGATGCTCCGGCCTACGGTCCCTTACGAACCAAAGCAGTGATTAGACCTTCGGAATTACAAACAGAGCCAGAAGAGAAAAAAACAAAACAACCCAGAATTAAACAATAAAAAACTAAGCATTCGAGACACGTTTCCCCTTAGCAGCCAATGCATATCATTTACTACAAATATATAAAACAACAAAAATAAGTTCAAGTTTTTCAAGTTTCATAAATACATCATATTCAAACTACTCGTTTCCAGCTTCCCGATTCTCTCACAAGATTTTTAGCTCCCCAAGCAGTGCAATTTTCAATTATACCCATTATTATTATTATTATTACAATATTAATTTATTTTTTGTGTAATTTTATGCAATTTTCAAACAACACTTGAAAGCACTGATCCTGCAGGATTCTTCTGTCTTCGTAACATCTGATGTGTAGACATGTAGGGCTGGCTGTGGAGATGTATGCATGATCTGAAGCCCTAAACTTTGGTCCTTGGAGACCATCTTCCTCCACCATATGAAGCCACACGCTTGGTTATAAGCAAGGGAAGCTGCTTCGTCCTCGTACAAAGCGAGCACAAAGTTTAGTCAAATCAGAGAAACTCGGAAAAAAAAATAAAAACAAAGCAACAATCGGACAAAAAATAACTAAAAATCCCTGTTGGCAAAAAACAAAAAAGAATCAGAATCCTCAAATGGAATCTTCCAACATTCTACTTCCCAGCAGAGCATTCTCTCCCATCCATCAGCTCAAAAGCACCCCCTTAGCTTTCCAGGCAATTGGCCAACGGTGATCCATGTCTTCCCAGCCTGCTAACGGCAAAGTCACCGCAGTTAACTACGGAACAATCCTGAACATCCTCTATTTTTGATTGAAAAGATCTCAGATTTTCCGTCCGTTCACATTGGACCTGCCTAGATGCTTTCCCGGGAATCAGAGTCTGGACTCTATCTGTAAACAGGCAGTCGAATGTGTGCATGTTGATGATCCAGCAGTCGCGGTACTGAGACGGTCTCGTAGCCTTTGCCCAGCATCTGCTCCTTAATGCACGGGGGGTGGATGTCGTTGATCAGGTATTCCAGAGACTGCAGGCTGCTGCTGAGGACCGAAGCGTTGCACAGGCTTTTGCTCGGCAGGCTACAGCACACGCCTCCTGTACTGTCTAAAGGTGGGTGGTGATGATGGAGGTGGTGATGATGAAGGTGATGATGATGATGGGGCGGGAAGCCCAGCTCCCTGTGCCCGGCGGTGGCTGTCGTCCCTGGCAACTCCTGAGGGTTGTAACAGTCGCTGTCCGGGGTAACCAGGATGCTGTTCCAGGGTGGCCCAAAGTACTGGCCAACTGCAAAATTTCCCTGCATTCCTGCACAGTTCAAAGGGGAAGAGCTCACCTTCTCCAGTCCGGCTCCTCCTCCACTCACGCTGGCTGTCATTGGGTATGCCCGGGAGGAGGAAGATATCTGGGCTCCAGCCACCAGAATACTATTCCCTGGGGCACAGGACTCGGGTGACTTGCTAATTGCCCCTCCCCCACCGCTCCCACCACTGTACATCCTCAGCACAGACTGCTGCTGCTGCTGTTTCTGCCACAGGATGTAGTCCACACCCTCAGAATACACCTTCATCGCATCCCCGTTGTGCCCGGATAGTCCCGTCCCAGAGTATCCCAGGTTACCAATGTAACTCCCTCCGGATGAACTAGAGGAAACTCCAACTACAGTGGCCCCCTGCTTGCAGGGGCTGGGGTTAGTGGGCGCTGTGGAGACCTGCTGTAGGGCCTGAGCTTGGCAGTGTTGGTTGATCTGGTAGATGATGCTCTGGATGGAGGGCAGGTTGGACTGAGGGGGCAGATTCAGCCCTCCTCTGCCACCAGCCAGGGGGATCACAGACCCAGCCACTGTCACATTTGGAGGCACAGCTAGTGTCTGGCCATGGCAGTGGGCTAAAGTGCTGCTGCTGTTGCTGGGGGGTGGGTAGGGGGCCACTGCTACCTGGGCGGGGGAGAGCTTAGTCCGCCTGCCCTCGGCATTCTTGACCACAGCCTTCGCAGAGGCCACGAATGATGATGAAGAAGATGAGGCAGAAGATGAAGCGGAGACTTTGACAATGGCCAGCAGACCCTGGTAGCCCCCCGTATGGAGGTGGGGGTATGGGCTGTAGCGCTGGCCCGTGGTGTCATAGCCGTTCACAGTCCGGTTAAGGTGCTTGTGTTGTGGGACCCTGATGTTGGTGGGGAAGATTTTGATGGACAGTGGGTTGTTGGCCGTCTTTTGCGCGTAGGCGTCCAGCTCTGCCGTGCTGGGGTAGCGTGGTGAGTGAACAGGCATGCTCAGTTCACCTGAGAGAAAGAAAGAGAGATATATTACGGTTATAAATCTGTCCCGTTTAACAGCAGTTCCCTTATTCCACTATCTTGCTTTAACAAACCATTCTTGAATTGAAGTTTGCAAAAATCGTTAAAGGCATTTTACAGTTGTGGCAAGCTGTGTAATGTGAATGCAGTAGACAGAGAAACAGATAACTTGTTCAAAGCCTTAGACCTAAATCTGACTCAAAGTCAAACCAATCTAGATTCGATTTGAGCTCTAAAGCTGTGAGCCATGGGGAGATCCAGAGCTCCATAAGAAAGAATTCTAGAATGTTCTTTGTGGCTGATGTGGGCTTTTGTGTGACTTGGTTTGCTTGCACAAGCTAATCTATTAAAAAGAGCCAGCTCTTCGGACCAGACAGCCAATGCGTATTTGGCTCGATTCACAAGAGAGAATGGCTGCTGCGTTATCCATTTTCCATTCAACCCAGTCACAACAGAAAACGTTCAATAATACAATTACCCGCCGACGCATTGTCCTGCACGTGAACGGAATCATACAAACTGCAGGCGATGCTGTTAGCAGCCTGGGACGAGAGTTTGACGAACGCTTCATAATCTCCTTCCGTCCATCATCATCCATCCCTTTCTCTCTCTCTTTATCTCTCTCTCTTCACCCTCCCTCACTGTAAGTTCATCCTGGGCCAAATGGGTGGATCTTTTTTTTAAAAAACTCAATCTGCGGAAATCCTGCACCTTAGGCACTATTAAATCAGTGCTTTGCGAAATTAATTCAGTGCCGCAGAACTGGGTTACCCCCGGAAACCAGCAGCGGGACGTGAGAGAGGGAAGCGAGAGGGGAGGAGGAAAGCGTTTTTTAATTGCAGTGACACAGTTGAGATTTATAAGTAGCAGCCGCAGCAGCGGGGCTCAGCCTCAGCCAGACGAATTCCTCAATTATTCAATCAGTCCATCGCTAAACGGAGCCACGTCGCTGGCCTCCCACAAACCCCCACAACCACAGCCGTCCGGGAATTCCTAACCGGGTTGCTTTATCTAATGGAAATGAAAAGAAGTGGTGGTGGAGTTGGTGGTGGGGGGGCGACGAGGGAGGCTTGAAAACACGACATACCGATGAGCATTTTGTCTCACAAGGTGATTGAGACATCCACTAGAAAAGGCACTGATACCACAGATACAAGCGTGTGTTAGTTAACAAAAGATAGAATTAGAGAATCATTTTTAAATGGACACTATACGTAGCGTGTTATTCATGCACATTTACACAATTACCCATCCACTATTTCAAGTAATACAGACATTCCTTGCCTTGTCCTGTTTCCCGCACTGCTCAAAACACTCATTAAAGACTTGGCACATAACTAAAACTGCACAGGTTCTTCTGGACTGGGAACCACTGATTAAACCCAACAGAACCGCTCTACTAAAAGTACCAGACTGAAACCTGGAGGCAACAAGTTCATGGGTAAAGTTCTGTGACTTCTTGGCAATTTTTATATATTACAGAATTGTCAAAGTAGTCTATCAATACAGAAACAATACAGAATCTAGGTTAGACTACAAAACTACTACTGCATAAACTACTGTATTGTCCACTACTGTATAAAGGACTGTATTCTGAACTACTCCATAAAGGAAAATATTTTAGACTACTGCTTTCTAGACTACTGTATAAAGGACTGTGTTCTAGACTGCTTTATAAAGGACTGTATTCTAGACTTCTTTATAAAGGACTGTGTTCTAGACTGGTATACAAAGGAGTGGATTCTACACTACTGTATAAAGGACTGGATTCTAGACTGCTGTATAAAGGACTGTGTTCTAGACTGCTGCGTAAAGGACCGTGTTCTAGACTGCTGTATAAAGGACTGCATAAAGACCTTTGATAAACTCATCGTAGGGCAAATTGATAATGGAGAAGCGATTTCCGATAGGGAAAAAACCTCAACTGACAGAAGGATCCAAGTTTAGTATTAATCTCTGTCCAGGAAATTGTTCTATCTGAGTCCGAGTGGTCAGCAAAGATGATGTGGACAGGGAAACACTCACACATACTCGCGAACACACTCTCCCAACACACCCAGCAGAGGCAGCGTTAAACAGCGGAGGTGAAGGGCCGCGGTAAGATTGGATTTAAACGACATTATTCAGGCAATTTCACGGCTGCTTAGCTCGGGCCCAGAAAGGAGCAGCAGGGGCGGAGGCGCAGGGGAAAGCACTTCATTTAGCAGTGATAAATCAACTGCCACAAATGACTTGCAACCTCCTCAAAAATGACATTTTTATGCAAAAGCGTTTAAAAAAAAAAAAAGTCTTAAAATTAAACCGGTGCGAACGATGCAGTCAGCAAATGTCAGGGTGCCCTTGAGCTAGTGATTCGAGAGAAGGGCGAGAGGAAGCTGTAATGTTCCTGATGTGTCTTTTTAACAGGCCCACACACATTTTAGCATCTATTAACGTTGCCTCAAACGCCGGCACAGCTAATTCAGTCTGCGGCGCACATGCTTCAAGCCAACGTGTCCTACTCCAGCTGCAACAACGGTGCTTTTCTTTGCTCTAACGCACCTAATTCAACTCAGCAGCTCATTACCAAGCCCCTCAAAAGTGAAATAAGTTATTCTGGAGGCAGAAAAAACACCACCCGAATGGAACAAGTCACTGGGGACCGTCTGTCTGAGTCACGCTACAAAACAGTCTTTAGTCAGGTTGTAACGTATAATCTCAATAAACTATTTTTCCGTCAAGCATTATAGATCATTAACTGCATGCTAGGAAAGAGGGTACAGTATTGGGGCATGGATGTCAGGAGCTTCAGTCCCAGGGAGGGACTGATCAGACCTGTCCACAACTACACATAAAAGGATATAGCAGGACCGCAGTGCATAAACCCCTCAGTACAAAGACAAATGACTCTCTGAAAGTTCAGTGGTGTAGGAAAACCAGACTGTTCGGTATCATTCTTATTATACCCAGTTCCTGAAGTCCTTCAAACAGCTTCCAAACCAACTAAGCCAGGTATTCAAACCACACAAACAGCCCTACAACACACTGTCTCATGACATTGCCTCTGTAAACAGTAAACAATAAATATTTAAAATAACTCATCACGAACAAAGCAGCAGGCACTGATAGCAGTTGTAGTACACGGACCCACTACACAAAACCCTCCAAACAACACAGACAACAATTTCCCACTAGACCCCGTTGAGCTTTAAAGAACAAGTTATAAAAGAAACTGAAAGGATTCAGAAACAGGTTCTGCCAATTTGGTTTGACCAGTTTATTGATTACTTGGTTGACCGAACTGGTTTACTGTCTGTAATTTCTCAGTCTGTATTTATACAGTCTGTATTTCAGTCTGCTGAAACAGTTCAACTGGTCTACTGAACCAGTTTGTAGTCTACTAAACTGGTTTAGTGAATCGGTTTGTTGAAACAATTAGACTGATCTACTGGATCTGCTCTATTATATCAGTTTCTATTAAAACAGTCTATTGAATTGGTTCACTGAATATGTCTAATTACATGGTTTGCTGGTCTACTGAATCAATTTACTGAATCAGTTAATTGAACTGGCCCTTTGAAACAGTTCCGCACTGTAATGAATCAGGGCACTGAATCTGTCTATTACAGCGGTTTGCTGGTCTACTGGAACTCTTAACACAATTAGTTTTTTTGAACCGACTGTTTGAAAGAGTTTGTCGCTGTAGTGAATCAGTTTGTTGCACCACTCTTTTAAAACCATTTGACAGATCTTTTAAATTATTTAATGAACTGGTGAACCAAAATAATCTGAATCTGTCCACTGAACCGGTTTGGCCAGCCTACTGAATTGGTTTACTCAATCTGTCTCTTGAAACGGATCAACTGGCCTATTAAACTGGCCTGACGGAACTGGTTTACTGAATCGGACTGCTGAAATGGTTTGGCCAGTCTACTGAATTGGTTTACTGAATCAGTTTATTGAATCTGTCTCTTGAAACGGATCAACTGGCCTATTAAACTGGGCTGACGGAACTCGTTTACTGAATCGGACTGCTGAAATGGTTTGGTCAGTCTACTGAATTGGTTTACTGAATCAGTTTATTGAATCTGTCTCTTGAAACGGATCGACTGGCCTATTAAACTGGGCTGACGGAACTCGTTTACTGAATCGGACTGCTGAAATGGTGTGAGCGGTCTACTGAATCAGTTTACTGATTCATTCTGTTGAAATGGCTTGACTGGTCTATTCGGTCTATTTACTCAACAGAATTTTACTGCCTTGGTCTACTGAAACAGTCTGGTTTGAGAGTTTGTTCGTCGTGCTAGCAGTGAGCTAGGTAGCGCAGATGGCAGACGCGATGCGTACTCTGAGCGGGGGGGTGTGTGTGGGGGGTCTCTGAGGTTGATGAAAAGGCTCTGATCTACACTGCGCTGTCACTGCCTAATTGGAGGTGGTCTAAATGGGTCAGACAGAGCGGGGGCTGTCACACAGCTGTCCAGCCCACACATACACAGCCTGCACTGGGCCTCCACACACTCACACACACTCCTGCCCCTTGGTGACAGCACAGCCACCAGCCTTTGATGTTCCCCGACAAGCAAATTCCAGGGCAGAAGGGGCGGGCAGAGAGCGCAGCGTATGTGTGTGTGTTTTACGAGCAGACTGACAGCAGACTGATTTTATTTGCTCTGGAGAGAGAGGGAACATTTCAAAGCAGCGTGGCTGGTCCAGATGCAGAGCAGAAAAAAAAAACTTTCTGATCTCCGCTACATGAAGGAGCGAGAGGAAATCTCTCTGATCAGTGTGTGTGTTTTCAACCCAGCACAAAAAAACAAAGCCCTGACACGCTGTTCCATCTTCTCTTCCCTCTCGTCTGTCTCTCCTTATCGCTCGTTGATCATCAGTATCATTTGGAGGTTCAGGAAATATTTTAGAATGTTTTTCCAACCAGCAGCCTCGTCCCCATCTGACAGGAAATCATTAGGGCTTTTCCACGTTAATTAGTGCGGTCTTTAATAGCCTACACTGTGAAAAAAAACAGATATTAGACTGGCTTTAGGTTCAAACTTCACTGTCCTGTAAAATAACAGTACATACTTTTATACCTAGAGAAGAATTTCCTCACTTTATATGCAGAACAGAGCTGGACAATAAATACCCCCCCCATGGGATTTCCAATAGCACATTAGCCCTAAGCTAACGTTCATGCAAATGAACATTTTTTTTGTCTTTTTTAGATAAACACAAGCATCTGAAGCTTGGAAAAGACATTTCATTTAAAATATATATGCAATATATGGACATATATGGCTCTGTCACTTTCTAATTATGCTGGCAGTTAATCTAACATGTAAGTCCTTCAGTTCAGCTCCTGAAGTCCTAACCAATGGGACAGATCGCTTAGCAGTATCTACCCAGAAAAAAGCATCCTGACTGGACAATATTCAACCAGTGAAATAAGAGTATGACTACAACATCTGCAGAGTTTAAACACAACAGTCATGATACTATTAAGCAAAATGTGAGTTAGAAATTCCTGATGTGTATCACTTACGTGCCAGAAATCAAACTAAAAGTGCCTGGTACATTTACAGTTATATGTAAAATCATTATTATCTAATATTAGCTATCAATCTGCACCTGAACGCCGTGTCTTATCAGCAAAACGTCGGCTTTTCTGAGCAACTGTAGCACAGACCGACAGATGAAGTTAAGTCATCATCAATGAAGAATAGAAACCCATAAGGAGATGAAGTTTTATCTCACATCACATTTTGAGTATTTGCCAGGAGCATTCGGACATAATTACTAAACATATACCATGAGCCTACATCGCTAGTGTTTACATGTCGAATTCTATGAGCCTGACGTCACTGTGTAAAATAAAGCTTGTCAGGCACTCGAGTGGCACAACTGTTTAAGCCAGAGGGGCCCAAACCTTCTTAAGGTGTAATGTTTGGTCTTTTTGGCGAGGGCCAAAAATACAAAAGAGCTAGCTAGCACGCTATCCCAGTGTTTATATAAGGAAAAACGAGAGGCATGTGTGCTTTCACAACGTTGACAAAGTTCACTGATCTGATCTGTGCGCCACTCTTCGTTATGAAGACTGGCCATTTCTTTCATTAGCTCATATCTGGCGTCTACATATGTGTTGTTACATCTGTGTTACGGTGATGACTGTGTGGTGGTCAGGGTTATAGGTCTAATGTTTGTCCTGTCATTGTGTGAAGTTGGGTGGAGAAGTCAGAGAAACCTTCTGGTGGGACAAATCCAGTGTACTTGTGGCCTGGAACCCAAGACATTATGATTATAATTGACCTCTCTTTCTCTTTCTCTAATGTTCAAGAATGAGCGCTTAGCCTTCTCCTCCAAGCGCGTTGAGCTCCAAAGACATTGTGTTAGCATCAGTTTGGAAAGGTGCAGCGGAGCGTTCAACTTCCCAGCTTGGTAGCTTCAAATTATCTAGCGAATGAGAACAGTACATGAATATGTTGAGGAGGAAAAAAGAACGAGACTGGAATTTGTCTGTTTTGGCTGACCACAATCAAGTAGCTTAAACTCTAGTATAAGGTATGTACTAGGATAACGTAGCTATTTTTTAGCTAAGGCTAAGGCTTCGGTTGAAAGAGACAGCGTGTAAAGAGCCACGTTACTCTGTCATGGCAAAGTTTTGGCTTAAATAAATGGTTTTCGTTTTAAAAGTAACTTGAATACTTGTTCATGTTTACAACAGCTAATTCACTTTCAACCATATTCCACAGACACAACAAGCATATGTCGCGGGCACCCAATTACCCACGTGCGCATATTTCCGTGCCAGTGGGCTAATTGCTGCCGTGAGGTTTCCAGAAGAAATCCTCCACTAAAGCTCACCCCGCTGCCAGCGCGTGTTTTGGTCGGTGACACGGGCCGTATTTTCTACACCACAAATGAACTGCTGAATCTCCCCCCCTCACTCACATGGCTCTCTCTCTCTTTTTCTCCCACACTCTCTCATTGTTTGTCAACAGGCCGAGACCCCCTGGCACCCGCCCTGGCATCAAAGAGCTTCACACTTCACAGAGCACAGGGATTAGAGGGCTTTCAGGCCAGCGGGGGCTGCAGAGAGCCGCTCCAGCCAACAAAAACCCCCAGCTAGTCCCGCTACCACCAGCAGAAACAGAGAGAGAGACAGATTAAAATGACAGTTCAGCAAAAAAGTCCAATTTACCCAGTTCCCCCCATTACCCTAAATGTGTTCGCCCAGCCGACCGTGCCCCAAGTTTGCTTCTTTAGTTTTGCGCTGGAGCTACACGGCTAATCAATCCTCACACATCGTGTTTACGTGGACGGTGCAGATGGCTCGCTTTCACGCGCACACAATCTGAGCTGTTTGCGCCTTCGTGGACCAACACAGACCTGCTCACAGAGATACAAGTGAACAGATACGCTGATGCAACACGAACACCCATGTGG